>NC_024801.2:22742606-23046404 GCF_000309985.2 Brassica rapa | reverse complement strand
GAGATCTCACAGTTCCTCCGGTTAGGTTCGTTGACCAAACAGGTTTATTGGAATGATCCAAAATGACGAGGTTATTGTCGGATATTTTGAGAGATCCTTTGGAGTGAGAGAGAGGGGTGTCTCTGTTTGCAACCCATACGTAGGTTCTGGTAGGAATTTTCTTGTACCAAATCCCGAGATACCAACGAGAACTTGACGCGGGAGTGAAGAAACCGAGCTCGAAGATTTCACTGCGAGATATGATGGTTTTGCTGCTTGAGATAGTGAGAGATTCTGTAGCTGACATAGTGCTGGCAGAGACATCGAAGGCTGGAAACAAAATGAAGACAAAGATTAAGAAGAAGGTGTAAGGAGAATGGTAGTTTGGTACATTTCTCATCTCTCTCTATTATCCTCTACGCCTTTGTCTTGAGTTATGAGAAAATTTATACACACATATCTTTCAAGATGTTAAACATGTCGTGTGGTCGATGTGTGAACGGTATTTACACGACTACTTTCTTTTTCTTTTTCTTTTTTGAAGGTCTTTTTGTTGAACGTACACGACTACTCTCTACGTTACTTTCTTGGTCTTCTTGTTTGTATTTGAAATACTATTGACTATGGACTTTACCTAGCAAATAAAACCACTCTTCTTTAGTTTTCAGTTCGTTATTGTGTATCAACCAAACAAACCCAACTTTAATTTGGTGTAACAGTAAAACAAACTCCCAAGTTATTACACGTTTTGATTAAGAAGTTTATCCATTGTGTCACTAAACAGATGGTAATTGATTTAACCTTAAGTGTTGTCTTAAATTCTCTTGTTTATCCCCTAGTGTGTGGGAGATATACTTTACGCTACTTCTGATTTGCGCTTTATATATATGTGCTCTTGAAGATTTTCCGTTAATCTACCATGCTTTATCCTTATTCGTGGTCTACCACTCTTTCGTTTGTTTGCCTCTTTATATAGGTTAAGACTCAGGACTCGCGCATGATTAACATTATATATAAAAAATATTTAATGCATTATACGTCTTTACATAAAAGAATAAATATATATTGAATAATTAAAAAATCAATAACTATAACATATATAATTAAATTGGTATGATTATAATTAAATTTTATTAATCCAAATAATAATTTTTTTATTTGATAGGATATATAATTAAATTTAAATGATATTAATGTATATTTTAATATAATGTCTATTAAATGATTCTTTCTACTCATATGTCTCTTTTAATCTTAATAATTAATTAATTAGATTTTTGACTTATATGATTGTGTAATTATTTTTATCTTGCTCAAAATAAAATTTTTAAACCATGGATCACAAAATTTAAATATGAGCTTTTTAACAATTTTAGTAATTTATAGTCGTTTTTTTAATTCAAAATATAATACATACAAAAAAATCTAAATTTTTATTATATGATTCATGTAGTTGTTTAATTTATTTTACTAGTTTTAAATTAAAAAAATATGATATAAGATACACTATTTTTATCAAATTTTTATTATTCAAAATCATTAATGCCACATACTTTAGCCACATTAGGCAATTCCATAACTTTATTTAGGGAAATAATAATAAAAAAATAATGAATTTATGGTTAGTTTAATAAAAAGTTTATTATATAATTAGATGGACCAACATATTTTTTTAAAGATTCTGTGAATCATTCTAATGATGACACGTGGCTACAAAAATAAGTTGTAATTTTTCTCTCAATTAATATATAAGGGAGAATGAGACTATTTCTAACATTTTCTCTTATAGAGATACTGACTTTAAATTATTTGTTCATTAGAGGTATTTCAAATAATTTCTTATTTTTATATATTCATCTACTAGTATTAAATGATTTATCTAGCTAATGCCTCATTTATTATATAAGAGATTCGAATATAAAAATCTAATCAGTTGTTTCATAGTTCTCTCTCTAATCCAAATTCTTCGAGTCAGTAATAACTCTGTTCCGAAACTAAATTAGATAGAGCAAGTTATCGAAGATCAAATAGTACAAATTGCGCTATTAAGTATTATACATAGCAACATAGCAATAGATATGCATATAAACAGATTGTCTCGGTAACGTTCAAATTACCGGGCGTCAATGACTGAAAGGGTGATTTGGTTCACTGACAATTCATCATCGCGCTGTGTACTTGACGACGATTCAGTCTCAAAGAGACTTCTCCCAACGCAAAAACCGGGCGGTTTAGGCTGAGGAATAGCCGTAGTTTCGCTCCCAAGCATCACCATAACAGTCGACATCACTGGTCTGTCTTCAGCACGTTCTTGAACACACAAGAGACCAATTTGTATACATCTTAAGATTTCATGTGTACAGAGTGCTGATAATGAAGAATCCATGATGATTGGGTCTACGATCTCTATCCCTTTTCCTTCTTTCCAATATCTCCACACCTGTCAACAAAAAAAAAATATAGAATCTTTAGTGATATGATCGATAATGACACTAAAATAATATCGAATATAAGTTGTTCTTAGCTTACAAAACCAAGGAGGTTATTGTCACGGTTAGAGTTGTAGAACCCTTTACTCCTCTTGCCAGTTATAATCTCAAGAAGCAAGACCCCGAAGCTGAAAACATCCGACTTCATCGAGAATATCCCGTCCATTGCATACTCTGGAGCCATGTAGCCGCTGCATAAGGTAGAATAAATTCATAAGTTTTGATGTTTTCTACTTAGTCTGGATTTAAGACAAAAAAACTCTTTTGTTTTTTTTTGGAGAACAAATAGCTTACTAAGTTCCAACCACCTTCCTTGTGTTAGCTTCTGTCTCTTCCCGTCCAAAGATCCTTGCCATCCCGAAATCTGATATCTTAGGAGTCATATTTTTATCAAGCAAGACGTTACTTGCTTTCAAGTCTCTATGGATAATCCTAAACCGTGAATCTTGGTGAAGGTAAAGAAGTCCTCTAGCAATACCATTGGTAATATCAAATCTCTTTGGCCAACTTAAGTTAGAGCGTCGGATTTTGTCTGCAAATCGATCAAAATTGGAAACATGTTAACTGTTAAATTGTTAGAACATAAGTTGTTTTGAGTCACCAACCAAAGAGATGAGAATCAAGGCTTAGATTCTCCAAGTACTCATATATCAACATCTTCTCGCCCTTATCGACGCAACAACCAAGAAGCCTGACCAGGTTTATGTGCTGAAGCCTTGCAATTAGTCTGACCTCATTCTTGAACTCATCGGTCCCTTGTAAAGACATTTTAGATAGTCTCTTTACTGCGATTTCTTTCCCATCAGGTAACATTCCCTATTACAGACATTTTTGATATTTAATAAAATGAAACCTTGTACAGTGATAAATTTTGAGTACATTTTGAATCGTTTTTTACCTTGTAAACAATACCGAAACCACCTTGTCCAAGCATGTTAGCGACAGAAAATCTGTTTGTTGCCATGTCAAGAGCTTCAAACTCCATCAATGGAAGCTCTAGATCATCTGTTTTGTTTTCTCTGGATATGTATCTCTCGCTCGTTAGTACCACTTGGTTTATTAGCAAATCTTGGCTTCTCACTTGATCAACTGTTTCATTCAGAAACAAAAGACATTTAACTTTCCAAATTTACAGCAATACAAAGGAGAATGAAAGTCATTAAGTTACCAATAGGTGTTTGAATTGTTATAAATCTCTTCTGTTTTCTTTTCCAATAGCCGAGGATGATGATACTTAATAGAAGCAAAATGATCACTCCAATACCCGAACCTATGATTGTTCCATGGCTTGTTATCTTAAAATGATCTGCAATGTAAACGAGGCATATAGTTTCATATACGTAATTGTCAGAGAAAAAAATCCCTCCACAAAGAAACTTCATTTTACTTATGATAAAACATTATACTAAACCTAAATATAATATAATTTTGGTGTTGAATCTATAGCTTAAACCATACTAATGCTGAAATATTGTTTGTGACTAATATAGTAGTCAGTAGATTCGCTTAGTGATGCAGTTTTGAAAGAAATATTAGATAGAGCTTAGTTTTAACATTATTTTATTACATTAATTTTTGAAGAATTTTTTTTTTTGGATTTATAATGATCTAAACATCAACTGATATCTTAATATTTTGAATGGATATTTACCACATATCTTATATTCTAAAATTTCCTAGTATCACAGCCCTAGCTACAATTACGTGCTCTCAGCTGAAACTCTTGAGATCAATAGCACAAAATATTCAATGAAATTACTTCAACTTAGTAGAAAGCAGTCATATCACATGCTTTGACTTTAACTTAAGTCATTTCTATTAGAGACTAAATATTCCACATTGAAAATGAAAGAGATTTTAAATAATATAAAAAATAGATCAATTCATTTATCATCAATTGATTTTAGATTAGAAACTCATCTATATTAATAGTTTAACTAAAACAAAACCCTTAAAACGCATAGGAGAAAGAAGTCAAGAACTAACCAAGATCAGCAGCGGCTAGTTTAACGTAGATATCCTGACCACCATTTGGATACATCCGGATATCGAAAAGACCTCCGTTCCAAATCACACAACCTGACCCGCCGTCACGAATATCAGTATTAGCGTAGGCCGTACAGTTACAATCTTGTAGGCACTTGGCTTTACACTCCTTCAACCCAATTCCTCTGTCCAGAACTGTAGCCGCAGTATCTGGCAATTTCATCCTCTTCACAGCCACAAACCCATCTCTACCATCACAACTCAGCCTCGTCTTCCTCACGCAACCGGCTGAATCATCTCTCAAAGCCCACTCTTGCCCATTTTCTAGCCCAAACCCTTTGATGCAGTTACAGTTAGGCAAATTGTTGGAATCGCAATAACCGTAATTACCACACTGTCTGTAGTTGTCGCATATGTCCTTTGGCTGGTACCATAACTGTTTCCAATCCTGTGCTTGCTCAATCCAGTTTCGTCGCTGTATGGTTCCGGTGTAGCTTAGGCTTAACGTGGAGTAAACGTCGGGTTTGGTCATGTGGTATGCGTAACTCACTTCTTCGTTACTTGCTATGAAAGTGTAAACCATGTACTCAATTGGTTTCATCTCCGGTACGCAGCTAAACCGGTTTCCGATCCACGGACCGCTCCGGTAGATAATTGTCTCTTTGTTGAATACATAATACTCAGGGAACCCTCTGGTTTCGAGCTTTGTGGAGTAATCGCCGCTTGCTGGATCTTCTACACTTTTCCAGGATCTCAAGACTCTGTCCAAACCGGTTTTCTTATCCCAGCCGAGTTTCATATCCGGAAGTAAAGTATCTGTCGGAAAATCGAAACTCTGCCACAAGTACCCTTCTGGATCGTTACTGTTCAGCACGAAATTACCGTTGTCGAGAAGCTCTGCCACCACTGGAGATCTCGAAGCTCCAACGGTTAGATTCGTTGACCAGACAGGTGTGTCGGAGTGATCGTAAATGACGAGGTTGTTGTCTGAAGATATTTTGAGAGATCCGCTGGGACGAGATAGAGGGTTGTCTCTGTTGGCAACCCACACGTAGGTTCTGGTGGGGATTTTCTTGTACCATATCCCGAGATACCAACGAGAACTTGATCCTGGAGTGAAGAAACCGAGCTCGAAGGTCTCGTTACGAGATACAATGGTTTTGTTGTTTGAGATAGTGAGAGATTCTGTAGGCGACAGTGTGTTGGCATAGACACCCGAAGCTGGAAACAAAATGAAGACGAAGAAGAAGGTGTAAGGATGGTGGTAGTTTGGTACATGACTTCTCATCTTTTTTTCTCTCTCTTTATTACTCTCTATGACATTGTCTTGTTGAGTTATGAGAAAATTTATACACAACATATCTTTGTCTTGTGATGTAAAGACATGTTGTGTGTTCAATGTGTGAACGATGTTTCCACGACTTTTCTTGGTCTTCTTGTTTGTATTTGAAATATGCATCGACTACAGAGTTGACGTAGCAAATATTATCATTCTTCTCTAGTTTTCAATTTATTGCCCAATAAATGTATACCAACCAAACCAGTCCAACTTCAATTTGTAGTAATGGTAAAGCAAATAGTACTCGACTTAACCTTACGGGTCTTCTTATATCCACGATGCTCTAATGGAATCTTCCTAGTTTGTGTCTGATTTTAAACAGTGACCTTTCCCTCCTATATCTTGTCATCTATTTCTGAAAGTATACAGAGCATCAAAAAGAAGACTGTGGATATATTGGGCCACAACGAGCAAGCTGCCCCCGAACATTAACGAGACGTTCGTTCGCCTCATCCCGAAGGTCTTAAGCCCCAAGGTAGTCGCAGACTATAGGCCGATCGCCCTTTGTAATGTCTATTACAAGATCATCTCAAAGATCCTCACTAAAAGAATGCAACCGCTGCTCTCGATGGTCATTTCTGAAAACCAATCCGCCTTTGTTCCTGGTAGAGCGATCTCCGACAATGTACTTATCACACATGAAGTACTCTACTTCCTCCAACATTCACAAGCCAAGAAAAGATGCTCTATGGCGGTGAAGACAGACATGAGCAAAGCCTACGATAGGCTCGAGTGGGATTTTATTCAGCTGGTCCTTGAGAGGTTGGGTTTCCACCCTCAATGGATTTCTTGGATAATGGAATGTGTTTCTTCTGTTACCTATGCCTTCCTCATCAACGGCTCGCCTAGAGGAAAGGTTAAACCGAGCCGAGGCATCCGTCAAGGAGACCCTCTCTCACCCTACATTTTCATTCTTTGTAGCGAAGTGCTCTCGGGACTGTGTAACAGAGCTCAGGAAACAGGTCTCTTGACCGGCATCCGGGTTGCTCGGGATTGTCCCCAAGTGAACCATCTCCTCTTTGCGGACGACACCATGTTCTTTGCCAAGGCAAACAAAGACAATGCCCTGGCGCTAAAAGAGATTCTGCGCCAGTACGAGATGGCCTCGGGCCAATCAATCAACACCAACAAGTCCTCTGTTACTTTCTCCAGGAAAGCCCCTATCACGCTTAAAAATATGGTGAAAGACTGCTTACAAATCCCGAAAGAAGGTGGTATAGGCAAGTATTTGGGGCTACCGGAACACTTTGGCCGGAAAAAACGAGACCTCTTTACGTCGATTGTGGAAAGGATAAAGACAAAGGCTAGCAGCTGGTCGAACAAATATTTATCCACAGCTGGGAAGATGGTGATGTTGAAGAGTGTTCTCTCCCCCATTCCATCCCATGCAATGACTTGCTTTAAACTGCCCCGATCGCTCTGTAAACGCATTCAATCAGCAGTGACCCGCTTCTGGTGGGATGGAAGAAGTGGTAACAGGAAAATGGCTTGGGTCTCTTGGGATAAGATGACAAGACCGAAACAACAGGGAGGCTTGGGTTTCCGAGATTTTGAGAGCTTCAATGACGCTTATCTAGCGAAGTTGAGTTGGCGACTCCATCACAACCCCTCGGGGCTTCTGTCCAGGGTCCTAACCGGGAAATACTGCAGGGACACTTCTTTCTTACAAGTTGAGCACAGAGCCGCGGAATCGCATGGATGGAGAGGAATTTTAATTGGCAGGGACCTCATGATGAGCAACGCGGGCTGGGCAATTGGCAACGGTGAAAGCATCTGCATTTGGAATGACCCCTGGCTCAGCCTCTCCTCACAAGCTCGCCCCATGGGCCCAGCACCTGAGCAATACGCCGAATGGACCGTCAAACACCTTATGCTGCCAAATGGAACAGAGTGGGACAGAGCCATCATTCAGCGAGTGCTACCTCAGGAGGAAGAGAGGATACTCAGCCTAAAGCCGAGCAAACTTGGAGCACCGGATAAACTTATATGGCTCGGAACCAGCTCTGGTATCTACTCAACAAAGACGGGCTACATAAAGGCACTTGAGAGAAGCGAAGAGAATCGCCAACCGATTACGACAGTGGATGTGGACTGGATAAAAAACATTTGGAAACTTCAAACTTCTCCTAAGATCAAGCTCTTTCTCTGGAAAATCTTCCAGGGGGCACTTCCGGTTGGAGATCTCCTAGCGCTAAGAAACATAGGTCCTGCTCAAACGTGCCCAAGATGTGATACAGTTGAATCTATCAACCACCTGTTCCTTCACTGCGAATTCGCACACAATGTATGGAAACTTGCACCTTTCTCTACTTGTGTTGATGTTAGAGGTTTGCTAGATTTAACCTCAGCTTGGGAGGGACTCTGCTCACGTACATGCCTCCCACCGGTGGGAATTGCTTCTGGACCTCTAGCACCTTGGATCCTATGGTCTCTATGGCTTGCTAGAAACAACCGAATCTTTAATAATAAAGACGCTACCCCGGAGGAAGTGATCACAAAAGCTATATCAGCGGCGCAGGAATGGCTAAGAGAACAACAGACGGAAGCCACATCATCTACCAGGCCACCAACACAGCGGCCCCCGGAACCCACAAACGCTACCTTGCTCCACTCGGATGGGGCTTGGCGTGCAGATCTACAACTAGCGGGACTGGGATGGACAATTGGCGGAGGAAACCAGACTGGGTCCTACATGGCACACTGCCACTTTGTTAACTCCCCACTGATCGCTGAGGGACTGGCGTTACGGGAAGCCCTCTCCTGCTGCATCACCAAGGGTATCCGGTGTGTACTATGCAAATCAGACTCTCTACAACTCATAAGAGCCATCAATGAAGAAGTACCCAACTCAGAGATCTATGGCATTGTCTCTGATATCTTAAACTTAGTCTATGCTTTTGAATTTGTTTCCTTTGTCTGGACTCAACGATCGGAAAACAAGGCTGCTGATGCTCTTGCAAAGCAAGCCTTGTTGAACGAAGTCTTTGTATCCACGAACCGTGTTTTCTAAGTTTCTAATGCTAGTTTGTGTTACAAAAAACAAAATTGGGCCACAACGAAATAAATTTTAGCCCAATTATCAGATTTTAACATGAAAGGCCTAATCAGAGTACAAATCCCACTAGTCAACAAGAACGTTCTCTGATAAGAACTCAACCACGTTATTTTTTTTTTGACAAAAACTCAACCACGTTATTGCTCTGAAGTTCAAGTAACCAAGTACAATCCAAAACGTAACGACTTGAAGACTCCAAACCTTGAATCTCTACACTCAGAGAAATCAAGCCCAAACAGCATGCACTAAACGCATAAAGAATTGCAAAAACAAACTATGATTCCTTTTATAGTTCAAGGATCGGTTACAATATTAACTATTTTTATTCTCTTGACTGTTAGAATTTTTTTCCTTTTTGTTCAAGTCTTGTGAGTATCCCAGACGCATAGAGAGGTTCAGAATAATCTATAAAATGGTGGGTTGATCCACTGATGGACTCTCAATCCGGATATTCAAATGAGATCTAAAGTGTGGTCTCATATCCGCGTAGCCACACATGTTTAATATCATGGGTTGTTTTGAACCCAAGTCTCTCCGTAATCCACCTACCACTAGTGACTAGACCACCCCTGTGTGATTGAATTAGAATAAAACATTTGCAACCTCATCTTCTATTCCTCGTCTTTCAGCGCTCATCTTCCTTAGTTTTCTTGATATGTATACTTTTAGTGGCATATCAATATTCCCATTACAAAAAACGAGCTTGTCCTCACGCGTAAATGTAGGGAATTGAGTCTTGCCTCATCCAAGAAGTTCCATGTGACGGTAAATTTTTTCAGGTCACTAAAACCTCCAAATGTCCTTATGATATGCATCATATCTAGTGGCAACTACCTCTGGTTCAACTAACAACTCATCAGCATTAGACAATATTGGTGGCGAGGGGGTAACTGAATATCCATGTCCCACAACTTGTTTCAATTTGTTCATTAGAGGTATTTCAAATAATTAATTATTTTTATATATTCATCTACTAGTGTTAAATGATTTATCTAGCTAATGCCTCATTTATTATATAGGAGACTCGAATATAAAAATCTATCTATTTTTTCATAGTTCTCTCTCTAATCCAAATTCTTCGAGTCAGTAATAACTCTGTTCCAAAACTACATTAGATAGAGCAAGTTATTTAATATCAAGTAGTAAAATTTGCGCTATTAATTATTACATAGCAAAATAGCAATTGATATGCATATAAACAGATTGTCTAGGTAACGTTCAATCTACCGGGCGTCAATGACTGAGAGAGTGATTTGGTTCACTGTCAAATCATCATCGTGCTGGGTACTTGACGATGATTCAGTCTCAAGAAGACTTCTCCCAACGCAGAAACCGGGCCGTTTAGGCTGAGGAATAGCCGTAGTTTCGCTCCCAAGCATCACCATAACAGTCGACATCACTGGTCTGTCTTCAGCACGTTCTTGAACACACAAGAGACCAATTTGTATACATCTTAAGATTTCATGTGTACGGAGTGCTGATGATGAAGAATCCATGATGATTGGGTCTACGATCTCTATCCCTTTTCCTTCTTTCCAATACCTCCACACCTGTCCGCAAAAAATATGGAATCGTTCTTTAAGTGTTATGACCGATAATGTACTATGAAACAATATCGAATATAAGTTGTTCTTAGCTTACAAAACCAAGGAGGTTATTGTCACGGTTAGAGTTGTAGAATCCTTTACTCCTCTTGCCAGTTATAATCTCAAGAAGCAAGACCCCGAAGCTGAAAACATCCGACTTCATCGAGAATATCCCGTCCATTGCATACTCTGGAGCCATGTAGCCGCTGCATAAGGTAGAATAAATTCATAAGTTTTGATGTTTTCTACTTAGTCTGGATTTAAGACAAAAAACTCTTTTGTTTTTTTTTGGAGAACAAATAGCTTACTAAGTTCCAACTCATCCCGTCCAAAGATCCTTGCCATCCCGAAATCTGATATCTTCGGAGTCATATTTTTATCAAGCAAGACGTTACTCGCTTTCAAGTCTCTATGTATAATCCTAAACCGTGAATCTTGGTGAAGATAAAGAAGTCCTCTAGCAATACCATTGGTAATATCAAATCTCTTTGGCCAACTTAAGTTAGAGCGTCGGATTTTGTCTGCAAATCGATCAAAATTGGAAACATGTTAACTGTTAAATTGTTAGAACATAAGTTGTTTTGAGTCACTAACCAAAGAGATGAGAATCAAGGCTTAGATTCTCCAAGTACTCATATATCAACATCTTCTCGCCCTTATCGACGCAACAACCAAGAAGCCGGACCAGGTTTATGTGCTGAAGCCTTGCAATTAGTCTGACCTCATTCTTGAACTCATCGGTCCCTTGTAAAGACATTTTAGATAGTCTCTTTACTGCTATTTCTTTCCCATCAGGTAACATTCCCTATTACAGACTTGTTTGATAATTAATAAAATGAAACCTTGTACAGTGATAAATTGTGAGTACATTTTTGAATCATTTTTTACCTTGTAAACAATACCGAAACCACCTTGTCCAAGCATGTTAGCGTCAGAAAATCTGTTTGTTGCCATGGCAAGAGCTTCAAACTCCATCAATGGAAGCTCTAGATCATCTGTTTTGTTTTCTCTGGATATGTATCTCTCACTTGTTAATAGCACTTCGTCTATTAGCAAATCTTGGCTTCTCACTTGATCAACTGTTTCATTCAGAAACAAAAGACATTTAACTTTCCAAATTTGCAGATACAAAAGAAAATGAAAGTCATTGATTTACCACGAGGTGTTTGAATTGTTATATCACTCTTCTGTTTTCTTTTCCAATAGCCGAATAAGATGATGATACTTATTAGAAGAAAAATGGTCACTCCAATACCCGAACCTATGATTGTTCCATGGCTTGTTATCCTGACATGATCTGCAATATAAACGAGGCACATAGTTTCATATACGTAATTGTCACAAAAAATTTTTTAAAAAAAATCCCTACCCAAAGAAACTTCATTGTACTTATGATAAAACATTATACTAAACCTAAATATAATATAGTTTTGGTGTTGAATCTATAGCTCAAACCATACTAATGCTGAAATATTGTTTGTGACTAATGTAGTAGTCAGTAGATTCGCTTAGGGATGCAATTTTGAAAGAAATATTTGATAGAGCTAATTAGTTTTAACATTATTTTAATACATTAATTTTTGAAGAAAAAAATTATGGATTTATATAATGATCTAAACATCAACTGATACCTTAATATTTGAATGGATATTTAACCACATTTATATTCTGAAATTTCCTAGTATCACACCCCTACTACAATTACGTGCGCTCTCAGCTGAAACTCGTGAGATCAATAGCACAAAATATTCAATGCAATTACTTCTTTGTAATAAGCAGTCATATCACATGCTTTGACCTTGACTTAGGTCGTCTCTAGTAGAGACAAATAAGTCTTCGGAAATAAATTTAAATAATATATAAGAGAGATAGGCTAATTTATTCACTAATCAGTTTTAAGTTGAAAATTCATATTTTAACAATTTCGACTAAAACAAAACCCTTAGAACAAGAACTAACCGAGATCAGCAGCGGCTAGTTTAACGTAGAGATCCTGACCACCATTTGCATAACTCCGGATATCGAAAAGCTCTCCCTTCCAAATCACACAACCCGACCCGCCGTCACGGATATCAGTATTAGCGTAGGCCGTACAGTTACAATCATTTAGGCACTTGGCTTCACACTCCTTCAAACCAATTCCTCTGTCCAGAACTGTAGCCGTAGTATCCGGCAATTTCATCTTCTTCACAACCACAAACCCATCTCTACCATCACAACTCAGCTTTGTCTTCCTCACGCAACCGGCTGAATCATCTCTCAAAGCCCACTCTTGCTCGTTTCGTCGCTCAAACCCTTTGATGCAATTACAGCTCGGTATGGTGTTGGAATCGCCATAACCGTAACTCCCACACTGTTTGTAGTTGTCGCATATGTCCTTTGGTTGGTACCACAACTGTTTCCAAATCTGTGCTGACTCAATCCAATTCCGTCGTTGTAAGGTTCCCATGTAGCTTACGCTTAATACGGAGTAAACGTCTTGGTACGAGTAAGTCACTTCTTCGTTACTTGCTATGAAAGTGTAAACCATGTAATCAACTGGTTTCATCTCCGGTATGCAGCTAAACCGGTTTCCGATCCATGGACCGCTCCGGTAGATAATTCTCTCCTTGTTGAACACGTAATACTCAGGGAAGCCTCTGGTTTCGAGTTTAGTCGAGAAATCGCCGCTCGATGGATCTTCTACACCTCTCCACGATCTCAAGACTCGGTCTAAACCGGTTTTTTTATCCCAGCCGAGTTTCATATCCGGAAGTAAAGTATCCGTCGGAAAATCGAAACTCTGCCACAAGTACTCGTTATTGTTGGAGTGCCTGAGCACGAAGTTGCCGTTATCGAGAAGCTCTGCCACCAGTGGAGATCTCAAAGTGCCAACGGTTAGATTCGTTGACCAAACAGGAGTGTTGGAGGAGTGATCGTAAATGACGAGGTTATTGTCTGAAGATATTTTGAGAGATCCGTTGGGATGAGACAGTGGGTTGTCTCTGTTAGCAACCCACACGTAGGTTCTGGTGGGGATTTTCTTGTACCATATCCCGAGATACCAACGAGAACTTGATCCTGGAGTGAAGAAACCGAGCTCGAAGGTTTCGTTATGAGATACAATAGTTTCGTTGCTTGAGATAGTGAGAGATTCTGTCGCCGACAGTGTTTTGTAAGAGACAGCTAAAGCTGGAAACAAAATGACGACGAAGACGAAGGTGTAAGGATGGTGGTAGTTTGGTGAACTTCTCATTTTTTTCTCTCTCTCTCTTTTGCCCTCTACGCCATTGTCTTGAGTTATGAGAAAATATATACACACATATGGTTGGAGATGTCAGACATGTTGTTTGTTCAACGATACTTCCCACGACTTTTCTCTACAGTATTTTTCTTGGTCTTTTTTTTTGGGTGCATATAGGCAATTTTAGTGTTCAAAAGTTAAACGGGCTTGTCATACAAGAACGTCATGTTTCTAGGTGATTGCGTACAACTATTCAAGAGCTTGCAAATTGCAATCACCATCAGCAGAGGCAATCATGATGGTCCAAGACATCCTTAAATTTTCCAAGCTTAATAACTTCTCTTTTAGCCATGTTCCTAGAAATTTTTTACAACATATTGATCAGCTAGCAATGAGAGCCAGGTTGACCAATCAAAAAATATGTAATAATCTGGTGCAACTAATAGCCACTGTAATACAAATTTTTAGGAACGAAAATATTGACAAAAAAAAATACTTTCAGAACCAATAAAAAAACACTGAACTTGCTTTAACAACTGATTCTTTTTATTATCTAAAATGGTTCATTGAACAAAAATATAAATTTTGAAATAGTCAACACTGGTACCGATCCTCGAACTATAAAAGGAATCATAGTTCTTTTTACAGTTCTCAGTTTCATTTTATCAGTCACTATAATTGAGTAACTCTGACACAAGTCATTTCTAGCTGAACTAACAATCTCTGGTACTATTTGGCTAGTGACATAGTCCGAGTGGCTTCGAAGCCACTGCATCAGGTATGGTGGCACGTGCACCCGTAATATTCTTAATATTATTAATTTTATATATACACATAGAAAGGAATCAGCTGGATGAAATGGTATAGTGGCCTTATGCACCCCTTTGATGTCTCATGTTTGTCGAAGTCCCTTTAGTAAATTATTAAATTTTGCACCCATTAACAAATCATTCTAGATTCGCCCCATTAGTCCATAAAACTTTTATCAAAACGTCTAACCTGGGAGTTTGTTTTTTGTTTTTTGTTTTTTTGAAAAGTAAGCTAGAGGTTGAAGAAGATGTAAACTGCAGTTTGATTTGTTTGGTTGGTATACATTTATTGGGAATAAACTGAAAGCTATAGAAGAATGATAATATTTGCTAGGTCAACTCTATAGTCAACAGATCTTTGATATTTCAAATACAAACAAGAAGACTAAGAAAAATACCAAGAAAAGTACTGTAGAGAACTAAAATAGGCAGGTTAAAATACAAATAAGAAGACCAAGAAAAATGGGTGTTCAAAAGAAGAAAAAGGAATAAGTAAATAATTTACAAACTAGACCCTCAACAAAACCAAAACTTCAAGAAAGCCCTAGAAGTTCAGTACATTGGAAGCAATAGTAAATTACTCCTTTAGCTTTCCCTCCAATTCCCATCTCCTTCCTCACACAGACCCAAAACCAAAACCTCAGTTTGATGCCTCAGAAAAGCTAACCTTTCTCCTCACAGCCCTAAAAAATCAAAGTAAGCTTCAGGGTTTTGATGGTTCTAGGCAACGTAGAGTTTTAGGGTTTCAAATCGCAAAAAGCTATAGACTTTTGTTTCAAAACTTGCGATGATTGATGGGTCTCGTTCTTTTGCTTCGCTATGTGTAAAGTTTGAGCCTTTGAGGGTTTAGTGATTAGGGGTTTAAAAAAAATCGATTCTTTATTTCCTTTCACTCTTTCAGAGTTAGCAAAAATGCGTATTGAAGGAAGAGATTTGATCGATCTCGTGCTATCTTGGTCTCTTGAAGAAGTACTCAATGTGGATCTTTATAAAGGACAGGTTCTGTTTTATGCCCCTTATTTGGTTCTTGTCGATTTTAAGACACAAAACACAATCTGATTTGCTTGTTGTTCTGTATTTGATTTGTTTTCAAACAGGTGGGAACGATTCCTACTGAGTTCGACTCAACCACAGACTACTTCAAGTCCTTTATCCCTTCACTTATCGAAGAAACACATGCTGCTTTATCGTCCAGCATAAAGACACTGTGGCGGTCCCCTGTGGTTGAAATCACCTACATTGCCCCAACAGCTGAGTTCGAGCTTCCTAACAACTTGTTCTATAAAGTGCATTTGAGCACCGACGAGTCGTCACTGATCCCAAAAGATCTCATCGCGCTTACAGATAAAAGGCCTAACCGTGTTGACGGCTTCAACATCACCAACGAACCTTATGTAGTTGCTATTGTCTGTAAAGCAGATCCGGACAGGCCTAATGTTATCACCATCTTAGCTTCAAAACCACTTTTGCTCGAGGATGTACATCAAAGGAACAAGAAGGAGAAGAAAGAAAGCCTTTTTGGTGTTTATATGACCAATATAACCACCAACGTTCGTATCTGGAACTCACTGCATCTTGGTTTACAAGGTGGGAACTTGAGTCTTCTCTCAACAGTCCTTCAGAGAAACACTGATGATGATGATGGTGGAGTTTGTGTTCCGTGTAGATTTGGAGAAAGCGACGGTCTTGTCCCTAGTCGTTTCCTGAACCTGAATCCTTCACAGGAAGATGCAATACTGAGCTGTTTAGACGTTAGAAGATGCCGCCATGCCAACACCATCAAACTGATTTGGGGTCCACCAGGGACAGGGAAGACAAAGACAACGAGTATACTTCTGTTCACGCTTCTGAACGCGAGATGCAGAACCTTGACATGTACTCCAACGAATGTTTCTGTTATCGAAGTGGCGTCGAGAGTTGTGAAACTAGTTTCCAAGTCTTTAAAGATCGGTAGCTACGGTCTCGGAGATGTGGTCTTGTTTGGGAACGGGGAGAGGATGAAGATCAAAGAGAGGAAAGATCTTGTTGACTTCTTCATTGACGAACGCGTTGATAAGCTTTACCCGTGTTTCATGCCGTTTTACGGATGGAAAGCTTCTATCAGTTCCATGATACGTTTACTCGAGGATCCGCAAGGACAGTATAATCAGTTCTTGGAGAAAAGCAAAGACAATGTTTCTAAATCGTTTCAGGAATATCTACCAGAGAGATTCAGCGAACTTAGGAAAGACCTGGAGCTTGCTTTCTCAAGCTTATGCACGCATTTGCCTACTGCTTTGCTCTCAACACAAGCCGCAACGCGTATGTATGAATCTATTGACCTTGTCAAAGACGCTACAATCTCATCTGTTCTGAGTGGTGAAGAACTAAAATCAGTACTCGTTGTTAATGGAGAAGGAAGTGACAGAGTAGAAGATTATTATTTAAAGCTGTTGAGATTGATCCCTGAAATTTTCACACTTCCAGGTGGTTGTGATAGGCATCTTATTAGAGAGCTTTGCTTGGGCCACGCTTGTCTGCTTTTCTCTACAGCGTCATGCTCTGCAAGGCTATACACTGGACAACCAATACAGCTTCTTGTGGTCGACGAAGCTGCTCAGTTAAAAGAATGTGAGACAGCCATTCCTCTCCTGCTTCCAGGTATCCAGCATTCGATTTTGATTGGAGATGAGAAACAGCTTCCTGCAATGGTGGAAAGCCAGATTGCTTTGGAGGCAGGATTTGGGAGAAGTCTCTTTGAAAGATTAGCCATACTTAAACATAAGAAGTACCTGCTAAACATCCAATACAGGATGCATCGATTGATAAGTATCTTCCCAAACAGAGAGTTCTACGGAATGCAGATTCAAGACGCTCCAACGGTTAAACAAAGAAACTACACAAAGCAATATCTTCCTGGCAAAATGTATGGTCCCTACTCTTTTATCAACATAGCACATGGTGAAGAACAATATGGGGAAGGACGTAGTCTGAAAAACAACGTTGAGGTTGCTGTTGTGTCGGATATAATAGCTAACCTTCTCCAAGGTGAACTATCTTTTGAATGATAATGTTTTTCTCTCTCTATGGTTTTGGAACAATGAAGTTAGATTTTATGTTTGAATGCAGTTTCAGTGAGAACAAAGACACGCATAAGCGTTGGTGTGATTTCACCTTATAAGTCTCAAGTAATGGCAATCCAAGAAAAGATTCAGGAGACATGTAGTGGATGTGATGCAGGAGGGCTGTTTTCGTTGAAGATTCGGTCAGTGGATGGGTTTCAAGGTGGTGAAGAGGATATAATCATAGTTTCAACTGTTAGGTCCAATGGTATTGGAAGAGTTGGGTTTCTTGCAAACAGACAAAGAACAAATGTGTTACTCACTCGAGCGAGGTTCTGTTTATGGATACTTGGAAACGAGGCAACTATGGTGAATAGCAAGTCGGTGTGGAGGTATCTGATACAAGACGCAAGGAAGCGAGAATGTTTCTATAATGCTGAAGAAGACGAGTCATTGGCTCGTGCTATTATCGATACCGCGAAAATCGAGTTTATCCAGCCACTGAACAAATCAAGATGGAAGGTGATGGATGAACATTGCTTTTGTGTTCTTTTTAGCTTTGTGTTCTTTGAGACTGACTCTGTTTTTGCATGTTCAAACAGATTTGCTTCAGCGACGAGTTCAAGAAATCTGTGGGAGAGATTAAGAACCCGGAGATGTACAGGAAGATCAAGAGTTTCTTAGAAAGGATATCACATGGTTGGCTCCATGAAGAAGAAGAGTCAGAGAGAGATAGTCTGGTTTCTTCCTCCCAGTTGATAAAACAAAGCAAGATTGACGATGTTCTAAGTCTCATTTGGGCTGTAGAAATTTTGAAGGAAGAATTTCAATATATCCAAGTTCTGAAGATATGGGATGTTGTGCCATCATCAGATGTTCCTGAAGCTGTAAAAAGTCTGAACTTAAACCATATGAAATATACAGTAGACGAGGTGGAAAAGTGCAGAGCCAGATGTATCAGTGGGTGAGTGACAGTTAAGTTCCTACTTGTAGTAACAAGTCAAAGCACTGATTCTTTAACATTGATTGATACAGGGACATAGTTGTACCCTTGAGATGGTCTTTAGAGGCTACAAATGGAAATGGAAATGGAAATAGCGACGTTATGGAGGAGACACTTGGATCACTCAACCTTGCGGGAGAAATGATGACTTCTGAACAACCAAAGTAAGTTATATACAAGCACACATAATTAAAGTACATTTGAGAAAAGTCTCACTGGTTCCTTTGTGGCGTGTAGTGACTCTCTGGAAGATGAAAAAGAAGAAGAGGATATCGAAGTAGACCGGTTAAGCCATCTTCTTTCCTCCATTACTCTGTGACATGGTTTCCTCCTATGAGGACCATATCTGCCTTTAGTGTTTTTTTTTTGTCTGAATGAGTTTTAAAGAACTCATCTGTACAAATTCTTTTTGGTGGCATATAGAATGCAACTTCTGTATCAGTTTTTGACTCAAAATAAGACTGTTTTAAAACCAATAAATCCATTCATTGAGTAGAAATGAAATTAACCACAAACTTAAAACAATTAAAACTAAGAAAGATAGACAAAGAACCATAGAAAAAAAAAAAAATCTAGAATAACAAATGAAAAGAAAACACAGTTAAGAAGGGTTTAAGAAAGAATCAACCTTAACATTGGTAGCGCCAGACAAGAACTTCATGCAGATAGGAGGCTTAACACCAGCTAAAGCAAGCACAGAGCTTGGTAACGTCCATATCCCTTCGCCACATATCAAACCAGAAGCAACAGCTGAAGAGTAAGCATCAGCTTTTGGTCTATTCAGCTTCCTCCACACGAACAGTATGAGACTCCCCACGCACATATCGATCGTGAAGTAACCTCCGATGTAAAACGGTATAGCCATAGCCATCGGGAGAGGAATGAACCGAGACCATTTAGGCCCCACCGCATCCCTCACGCCGTTCACAAACACCGCTGCTGCGAAGAATATGTAACAGATCATGAGACAATGCTGGGGCAAAGCAGAGAATCCTTCTACTCCGAGTATCGACATGTTTCGGTAGACTAAGGCGTAAGGCGCGGGGTACGCGGTCCCGGTTTGGCCGAAGTCGGGAAAGGCTTTGTAGAATAGCCAGAAGACGCAAGGGGAAATGACACAGCCCATCGCCGTTCCGATCGCTTGGCTCAAGAACATTGACCTCGGGGAAGCTAGCGTCATGTAACCGGTTTTGAAGTCTTGCATGAGATCAGAAGCTGTGGAGACGATGTTCATCATAACACCACACGCCGCGAGTCCTGCCAAGACGCCTCCGTTGGCCGAGCCAGCCCAAGCTCCGATGGTGAAAATGGCGAGTTTGCCGTAGGTGGAAGCTAAGGACCAGTCGGTGAGCCCGCAGCCGTAGGCGTTACAGAAGGCAAGGACGGGTGCGATTATGTACATGGTCAAGATGTGGTACCATCTGAGCTGAGGGAAGATGTGGGGGACTGTGACGATCGAGACTATGGCCATGACTACGTAGCCGGTTACAGCGATCCACGAGGGGATTCTGTCTTTGAGGAAAAGCTCAGTTCTTCGTTTGTCGTCGTAAGAGATGGTTGCGGTGTTTGATGGTGACCGGTCGTTTACGGGAAGAGCGTCTCTGTTCTTGAACTGCTTGTATAGACCGACGATGGTGCGGCCTAGGACTTTGATGAAGTTGTAGAGACCATCACCGAGGATCATAGCTATGGCTATAAACACCTGATGCATTGAAAGAAAATTTAGTAAATATCAAGGAGCTTTGTGAGAGAAGAGAGAGAGAGGGAGAGTGATGCTACCTTGTAGCCTTGAAGGCCGTGGAGACTAGTTGAACTAAGATCAGCAGAGTACCATTTGCCTTTTTGGGCACCTATGAGAGGCCACATAATACCCCATGATAGTATTGATCCAACGAGAAGCGACACATTGATTAGATATGGACATATCATTCCAACACCAACATATGTAGCCGAGAAATCAAAGTAGAACCTGTTTTGATATGATATTCACAGATAATAAGAATTTAGTTGAAGTCTTAGTTTCTCCATGAGTAGACAATTGTGAAAAAGTTAACGTACTTGTTTTCATAGGCTTCGAGACCAAATGTAGGGAAGTTAGCAAATCCACAGCCGTCACCAGAAGTGAAGAACCATTGGAAGAAACCCCATAAGAAACTGAACGAGAAGAACTTTCCCAATGCTCTCACTTGCTTCCTGTGTTATTCGAAAAAGAATGTGATCATCAGTATTCAGAGAAGAGAAACCTCGTAGTAACATTGAGGAGTATGAAAGATTATTTACTTTGCGAGCTTGGCACCCTGAGGTGTGTGGAAGCTGTTGATGAGATGAGCAGTTGCAGTACCACTAGGATATGTCAATTTGAAGTCCACTATCATGATCTGAAAACAGAATTTCAGTAGATAAGACTTTTTTTTGCTACAGAAATGTATTCAAATGTGACCAGAGATGTAAATTAAGGACGTACCTTTCGAAGGGGAACAACAGAGAAGAGACCGAGAAAGCTAACGGTAAAGAGAAATCCAATCATCCAACCCAAATGAGGATTCTTTATGTTGAGAGGAGTATTGGCTTCGGCTGATTGTTTAGCAACAACTTCACTCATCCCAAAGAGATAACTACCAAACCCTCCTGTATCACAAAATATTAAGTCAAACCGAACAGGCAGCGTTGAGTTGATGATCTTCACATACAGGTTATGATAACAATTACACAAAGCAGAGGATCCTAATATCTCACATCATGACAGAACTATAAATCTTTCAACTATTGAGCATTATATCACTTGTAATTTTATTCATACTAATATATAAACCCCTTTAAACAAAATTTTATTCATATACGAAATAACCAGTTTTTAATTGAAAAATTAACGTCGTTTCATGTGAATATGTTTACATGTAAACTAATTCCTTTAATTAAAAACCAAAGCAAAATCCAATCATAACTCGAATTCCCTCTACTTAATCAGTGATCTGATCCTTTCGATAGTTTAAATTAAGGATCATGTGTGTGTACACATCTAGCCAGCTCTACGTTACTACATGTTCCCATTTGGCACACGTGGTGGACAGTGGACACACACCAAACAGGAAAGCAACGTTGACATGATATATATGGATTATAAATTTAATACAATTACACAATTTTGGATCAAGAGCATATTTACTGTATTTATCTTTTTTTTTTGATCAAATTTACTGTATTTATCATTTAGCAATTTTCAACAACTAAATAAAGTTTTACTATTTAACTTGAATGCACATATTAAATATATGATTAAACACTTCAAAAATATTTGTATGGTAAGTTAGATTATTTATTAAGATCTAGTGTTGAATAGTTAATGTTTTAGATGTGGATTAGTGACTTTAGTCAAAATAAACTAAAATCTAATAAATAGAATCCCATCTACTTAATTAGTGATCTAATCATGTTGCTTAATTGAAATTATGGATCACGTGTGTGCATCTAGTCCACTCTACGTTACTCCATGTTCCCATTTGCCCACACATGGTGGTGGTGGGCATAGCAAGTCAACTCATATTAAATAATTTGACGTCAAGATCTCTATAAGAGAACGAATCACGTGAGACAATAAAAAATTATTTTCTTGGAAAGTCATGGCTTCACTTAATTTTCTACCAAACACTAAAACTTTATTTTAATAAAGTGCTACTTTCATAAAAATCTTTCTACTAAACACTAAAAATCACACTATCTAATAGTACTCTTTTTTTTTGATGAAACACACTATCTAGTAGTATTGAATCACAATATCATACTAAATTTAATGCCCTATTACAAACAACCTTAGATAATATTCACTTATTTAATAACAAAATGTTTTTTGACATCATTTTATTCCAAAATGCTAAATTAAACACATATATAACTAATATAACATATAATATAATTATTATATTTTAAAATAATTTCTTAAAATCACTATTTATAATTATTTTTAATATTTTGTTTTACTAAAATTAATTTTAAACCGACTCCATAGAAAAGTTTCAACAAATAAAATATAAAAGAGCTAATAGTTGTGCACACTAAAAACAGCTAAGCCACTGGTATTTGATGAGACAATTTGATTTCTAAAATAAATGTAAATGCAAACCGAACTTCCTTATAAAGCGCCGAAATCATATGCAAACAAAAGATTTACTTGACCTAATAGTCTTGCCGTGTAGATATCTTTTAATGTTATCACAAAGTCATATAACACTGCTCTCCGATTTTAAATGTAACTTCACTTACATTAAATTTGGCATTTTCCATAAAATACATTTAAGTACTAGCAGAAAATACGCCTATACAAAAATATTTATTACTCTTTATGTTTTAAATTAATAAATTTATTTCCTTTTTACACATATTAAGAAAATAAATTAAAATTTAATTATTTTTTATTTTAAAATTTAATTGTAACTATATAAACTTTTAATCTGGATAATTATGCTAACTATATGAATTATATTAGTCTAATGATAGCAGCAACGGACCTACCTAAGTAGTGTCAATAGTTTTTTAAAGTAATTTGTATGTTTAAAATAGATACATTAAAGATAAAGTTATATAATGTATAATTATTTCATTTAGTATAAAATATTATTTAAATTGAAAATAATAATAAATATTCATGATATCTTTTACAAGATACATTTGACGTCAGAAATGAAAAAGAAGAAAACATTTTTAACAACTAATTAACTTAAGAATAAATAAATAACTCAAAAAAAAATCACAAAACTACAAAAGTTATCTGTCTTTTTCACGGAGCCGCAAAAGGTCAAAAAATATAAACGGTGACAAGAGCGAGTCGGAATCCGTTACGATTCAGCTGACCTAAGAAAATCCACTAGATTTCAACTTTATCTACTCACCGAAGAAAACTATCAATTTTTTTTTTTTTTTAAAGAAACAACAGAGTTTGATCGGAGAAAATGAACGTACCGCTAAAGGCGATGCCGGAGGAAGCAACGACGCAGGTCTGAATAACGGTGTTCTCCTGCCTCGTGAATGGCTGCTTGAGAATCCCGGCCTTGTTGAGTATCTTCGTCCACGTCTTCACGAAGAAGAAGCTGAGCAGCCCCGCGGAGATGTTGAGCGAGGGGATGATCCCCGTCGTGAGGTTCAGCTTCATCACCACGAAGGTGAAGAGAATCGAGAGGATGAAGCTCACGATCATCGCTCTGAACGTGAGCTGGTTCTGCCACGCTGGAGGAGCGTCGGCGCTCTCCTCGAAGATTCTCTCGACGGAGACTTCTTCAGCGGATCCTCCTCCTCCTCCGTCTGCGGAGTTGAGATCGTCGTCTTTCTTGGCTCGCTCTACCTCCATAACTAACTCGGATCTGACCTAGAGAGGGAGAGAGGAGAAGGTTTGTTTTATAAAGAGAATCTGAGGAGAAGAAAGCGGCTATTGAGGAGGAAATCGAAAACTGATTCTTCTATGACATGTGTGTGTGAGAAAGAGAGCGAATCAGTTTCACATTCTATATTTGTAGTCAATGCTCTATTTTCTCTTAACACGGATTCTGTGTACCCACGGGCCACGTCTTTACTAATGAGTAGAGATCCGGTTTACCATTTTCACTATTTGGCCCGGTTTACATTTTAGCTTGTTTTTTTTTATTTAGTAGTACTCATAGAAATATGATGACTTACAATAATTTCTAAATCATTTTCATGTTAATTTCACAAAAAACAAATTTACTTAAATATTTTTAGTGAATTTAATTATTAGAAATAAATATCATTATTACTATTTTTACTTTATTTTATTTTATTAATTAATAATTTGTTTCAATTTTCCTTTAAAATAACCTAAATAGTAGATATCTTTAAAATAAAAATTTATGTCAAAGTTTTGGTATTATTATTTGAAAAGCATATTCTATATGTTGTTATCACCTTAATTTTGAAGAGTCTAATTAAATAAGTAATCAGAAGTGATCCATGCAACATCCAATGTTAAAGCTTAATCTAATTATAAGTCATTGTTTAAAGAAATGGTGTTGTATACATTTAAATTAATTTAGGGACCAATAATATGGCACATCCCGGTCGACATACAATCTACATGAATGGCGAGTTGATTCTTATTCATTCATAATAGTATTTTCAATATAAAATAGAATAATTTCTTAATAAAATTGAGTTTATTCCAATCCTACTCTAAAATTGGAGTAATAAACCAAAAAAATAAAATAATTATTCTATTTATAGATTTTGACCTTTTTATGGAGTGGAACATAAAGAAAGATTAAAATATTTGTTACTTTTTGTAGTAAATTATAGAGTGAGATTGAAGGTGTTTTAAAAAGAATATTTTTTATCCGGTAAATTAGTATTTTTTTTGTATTGCTAAGAGCATCTTCAATGTAAAACTTTATTTTTTCCTTCAAAATAGAGTAAAACTGCTTCAATCCTATTTTATTTCTCGCTTCATATTGGTGTGATGAACAAACAAAAACTAAATTACTCCATTTATGGAATAAATTTCATTATAGAACGAGATATGAAATTGAGTTAGATCATTTCTTACTCAATATTTACTTTTATTTTATTTTAGAAAAAAAAAATAGAATATAAACGAAGATGTCCTAATTAACTAATTAAGTAAACATTTAAATTTAAAATTTGAAACATAATTTTTGAACGCTTACATCACTATTTCTTGTTATTGACCTCACTTGTCTCCACCATCAAAGTTTAGCTCATCAATTAGCTTGGATTTACCACAAAAAGTCATGTGATAATGGGGTTACATTGGAATTTTCTTATAAGAAAAAAAAAACAAACACGAGGTTCACAATGTTAGTTTTAACGGCGAAATGCTTCGAACATCAACGGAAAATGTGTGTAACGTTAAGTGACCTTTATGGCTAAACACAATAATAGAGGGGCTTATTAATAATATCTTCACCGAATCTTCTGGCATATCGTCTTTTATCCCAAAGAAGAAGAAGAAGTCAAAGACAACACACAACAATGGCGTCGTCCTCTCACCTCCTCCTCCTCCTCGCGATCACCATCTCCTCCCTCTCAATCTCCACCACCTCCGCACGTCCCTGCAAAACCTTCCTCATCTCCTCCTACTCCCTCTCCATAACCCCAGAAAACCCTAACCTCGACCCCCAATCCGACCTCTCCTCGACCCGATTCGTCACCGTCTTCACGATCCGCCGCCTCAGCCCCAACCCGATCGTCCCTTTCTTCGTCAATCGCCGCCACGGAATCCTCCCTTCCGAGAAGCCTCAGATCCAGGAGGAGAATCGCTCTTCTCAGCTGTCTTTCCCTTTCGTCTCCGAGAACGTCAAGGATCGCACGAGGGACATCCTCAGCGTCGTGATGGCTCTCTTGTTCGGCGTCGGGTGCGGCGCCTTGACCGCGGCGACTATGTACCTCGTGTGGGCCCTCGTTGTGAATCGCCATGGGTATAATTTCGAGGAGGATGATTACGAGAACGAGGAGTCTGATGCAGCTAGCTTGAAGAAGCTGGGCTACGTCAAGATCCCTGATCCTGTCAAGGAAGCTGCTTAATTTCGAGGCTGTTGTTCTTATCCTAATTACCAAAACAGACCTTTCGTGAATTTAGTTTCTACATATTACGTTATTGTCTATCTATGTTGCGTTGATTATCAGTTAAATTCGAGTGTTTTTATGGATTTATCTCTAGCTATTATATTATATATATATACTGATGAAATATTATCAGTGGTTTACGATTTGTGTTGTGGATGTTTATAATTTTAAGTGTGATTATGATGTTACTCTTGTCTTCAGAGATAGGCAGATAGATTTTTATTCATTATCTCGTCACCAATGTGGCTCGTTTTGGAGATGATGCACTCCATTTCTTATTGTCTTGCTGACTCGCTAAGTAAGTCGCAAGATGTATGGATTAGTTTGTAGTGCTTATGAAACTGACAGTTTAGTTATCTTTATGTACGAAAGAGCTGAAACAATTATGCAATCTCTAATTAGGTCTCTGTCTTTCACATTCTCGGGAACTTTGGTTCTAGGATATGTATGTATGGTTCTTACTGATTAGTTGTTATTGCTTATGACAGTTTAGTGATGATCTTTTTGTATCTAGCCTTAAAGCGTGTATCGTTTTGAAAGTGGAGAAACAGTTAGATGAGTCCTTAGGTTTTCTTTTCTGGATCTCTCCTCTCAACCTTTTGCTTCTTGGTTTAGCTCTAGTCTATCAGTGATCTGCCTGATAACGGCTTTCAGATATGATGTGTCGGATTCTGCTTGTCCCTTTCTATATATTAGTTTGATTGTAGTTTTTTTATACCTGAATTTATCTCCAAGAACATCAGTTCCTTCAGAGTTCCTAACTTCAGATTTTGCTTTCAAATCATATAATTTCATTTCCGCTATTGACTAAATTATGTTTATAAAGCTTGATAAAGACTAGCACAGGGGGGATTACAATAACAGAAGAGTCTAATTATTACAGCAAGACGAGTTAATGTTGCTACCAAAGAAACATATGTTTTTAAGACAGTGCGTCCAGACCAAGTGTCTTTTAAGTTTCTAAGACTCAACTTGCGAAATGATACGGTTCATACAGACATTCAAACAGATAAAAGCAAGGGAAACATTGTGATGATGAGAACTATGCCCAAAGAGATAGATCTAATCAGAAATGGGTGAGGTTCTGTGGGAAGGAGGATCCTTCCCCATGTTCACCCATTTTGTGCACATCATCTGGCGACAGTATCTTTATATACCAAACGCTGTTCACAAATGACCTGCATCAATTTCACCCATTTTCAATCAGCAGTTTTCATAATTACAAAACCTTAGAACATATGAAGGAAAGAGAAAGAGAACTAACTCCCAAGGATCATCGCCGAGAAGAAGAATATCATCCTCCTTGTCCACGAATACAAGCTGCCAGCCTGATCTAAAGGCGTCTTCCAACAACCCTTTGATGTCAAACATTCTACCCAACTCTTCTCTCAGCTCGTTATAGCTGCTGAACCGTGATATGTCCAGTGACCTCCCCACCGATCCAGATTTATACACCTTCACACATACAATCATCATCACTATATTAATTTTACAATAAAAACAAACGAGATGGATTGGAAAAGTCAGACAAAAAACACAGCACCTTAACAAAGTTATTTGTGTGTTCAACCCCCCCATGTGCTGCTACCTCTGTAGTTTCTTGCAAAGTGTTCTGAAATCCAGAATCTGCCAGTGGCATCGAGGAGGTATCACCAAACCGAGGAACCGTGGTTGGGAGGAAAAGTCCAGAATCCGAATCAACACCAAAAAGAGAGAGGTTTTGGGTACTTGGAGGAGGTTCCAGAGATGGACTTGCTCTACCGTAGCCTTGTCCAAGCGACAATGGCTCAGAAAAATAGTTGGTTTCAGGATGATGAGAGTGTTTTAGAGACCAATCATGTGTAGGTAACTGCTCAGACTGACCAGTTATAGAGAAATTCAACAGGTGGCTACTACTATCTCCAGAGCCTTGAAGGGTCAAGTTTTGTTGCTGTACTTGAGGATTAGTAGCTGCTGATGTGAATTTGTTGGTAAAATCTGAAGGTGAAAGCAAATCAGAATGCTGCCACACACGGTCAGGTTGTTGTGCCTGGTTACTAACTTCTTGTCGCATATTCTGCTGAGGAAGGTTCTCAGTCAGAATCTGCGGCTGAGCCTGCAGAAGATGACGTGGCATTTGCTGCTGTTGGTGATGTTGCTGCAAATCTGAACTGTGGATGATGGGAGCTGATTGTTGTTGAAGATATTGGTGGTTTGGCTCTTGGAGATGGACAAACTGCTGTCTCAGAGGATCACCACCTCCACCTCCGAAGTTTTGCAAACCGGCTGCCAGCATTGCTTGGTATTGCTGATTCTGATCGGTTCCTAGTAGACTGAGATCGAGCCTCTGTTGCATCCATGGGAATACATTAGGAGACGGATAGTTTAAGGGAAGCAATCCGTTCTCTCCAGCTCCACCCCTAAGCCATGTTAGGTCACCTCTGCTATCTGTAACATTACATAGAGTTGTGTAAATTACCTAAAAAGAGTTAAACAGTATGACCTGACATAAGAATCTAGAATTCTAGCACATTCACAACTACATTATCACAACTTCCATATGTAGAAAGTTAGGCTTACCATCTACAACTTTGCTCATAAGACATTTAAATGAATAGTTTCCTTTTTAAGTTCCAACTAATACCATATTGAATAGTTAGTCGAAGCATGATTGTCTAATATCCAGTATGTTTGGAGTAAAATGTAACACAGATCCAAGAGCCAATGATGGATACCTTGAAATGAGGAAGCACCGGGATGCCAAGGGCGCTTTAGCCTGAGAGGAAAGAGTGATGGATACATGGGAAAAGTGGTAAGAGGTTCAATCTCCCATAAAGAAGCCCTTGCCTGTCTTTCTCCAGCGGTCGACTCATCCCAACCAACCTACATCAAAGAATATTTACATCTTTGATATTAAATGGAATTTTTAGAAAGAGCTCTCAGCTTAAAGGCAAATAGATCCACATTTCTAGGCGTCCTCTGAACATGTATCCAAAACAAAGATGGCTAAATCTCAGATTATTGCAAATAATGGTTCTTGTTATAAACTAAAGTGTGTACCTTCACAGACCGCCAATGAGAGTTCGGCCAAAGAACAGAATCCAAATCACCGATGCCAGTTATAGTACCCATGTACCTGAAAAATACCACGTCATTGTCAGGATATGAAACAGTTAACGTTGGTGTGACAAAAATGATATTTTTTTTTCTCAGTGACAGAAGCAGAAATTGCATTTTCAAGGTGAATATACCTTCGAACACTAGACTCTTCTGTCTCAAAGAGCATACGAAAGCGCATGCCGACTGAAATACGCGTGTGAAAAACAGCTTTAATGTACTTGGGAAGTGGTAGCACAAACTCAGATGAGCTAGACCTGATGAGCATTAAAGAGAATGTTTGTCAGTGTAGGTATTTTAAGAAACTGAGAGAGAGGAAGAAACAGTTGTTCAACCTTGGATGATAAAAAACTGTAAAACAGCTATTAGTAGCAGCCGCATGAGCAGCTGCAGCGAGGAGTCCAATATGCATGCTATCACTAGACAACATAGACGATGGTACAATAGTCTGTGGCCGAGTGGCATGACGTATTCCCAAAAGTAGTTGATTCCTTTCATTCCTGAAAAGCAAGAAATAAAGGTTATAATATTTGTAATCATAATGAATTAAAAAGAGAGGAGTAAAGACCTGATGAATATGACAGAATCTCCAGTTACGAGTCGCTTGGCACTGACAAAGACACTCCATCCAGTAGTAAGCAGATGCCTTTTGGGCTGTCCTGCAACACACAATATGAAGAATCTTTTTTTCTAAGATATTACTTTAATAGCCAAAAAAAGATTAAAACAAAGCAGACAAGGCAACTATAAGTAGTTAAAAGGATGTACTAAAAGAAGAAGGTGAAACCTACCACGAAAGATATGCCTAAACTTCCACTCATTGTCATGGAGATCCTTTGCAATCAACTCTTGTGCTGGTGGCTGCTGTGTGTAATCCTGCAGCAAGGCGAGACATCTCAGAACATATCTCACAACAGTATTAGTATTAGCAAAAGTAGTACTCACCAATGGAGGAAAGACCTTCTCAGCAGCGCGCCTAGGAACAGAAAACCCTCCGTGTGTGCTAGTATCACTAGCCGTCAGCGTCTTGCAGAAGTAATTGCTAGGTTGCTTGCTCGGGACTCCCAACTCAATCGGTACAAACGTATCCTTCTGCTCCTCCTAAAAATCAATAACAGCTCAAAAAACCATTGCATTGTAACAAAATACTGAAACCATTTGGTATGTTACCTGTGTCAATGGTTGAAGTACCATTTGAGCATACACCTCATCCGTCTCCAAGTCTGCCTAAAAAATATAAAAACCAAAAAAGACCCATAAACTTACAAACACACAACATCCCAAGAGAAAAGGACAGGGAACTAACAAAACTACGCACATGCATAGTAACATTATGGAGCTGACAAATTAGTTGTGGTGGTAGAGTTGGGTAATTGGGTATGTGACCTTCAACTTCCTTATTAGTCGTAGCAGCAACCTATAAATAGAATAAAGGCTTCCTTAGCTTGTGACTTGTTTGCAAGCTCCAAATCATTAAATGCAAACAAAAAAATCTCAAAGAGGAAAAACACAAAAATAATAATTAAAATCCAGAATTAAAGATTAGAGATAGAGAACCTGTTCACTGTGACCTTGAGGAAAATAGACAACACGGCTACCAGATGATGGAAGAGAGACCAATGGTCCAGCACAAGCATGCCATAGCTCAGAGTTCAAACACTTCTTCTCTCCTGTTGTTTACAGAAACAAAAACATACTCTTTGAAACGCTAAGTACAAAAAGCAAAGCAAGAGAGAGAGAGAGACAAACTTTCACTTTACCTTCATGACTCTGATGACCAAACCCAGATGATGAAAGATTCATGTTTTACACACCAAATTAAAACTAAACTGAAATTAGCAAATAGCCCTAATTGTCCGTACAAATTTCTTCACTTCCAGCTACTACACCAACTATAAATCTTCAGCTGTAGCAAGACAAACTCTTCTTTCTCCATCTCCTTCTTCTCCTTACCCCCCCAAAGAAAGACTCACACTTTCTGCTCTCACAGTCGAATCAGAGCAAACCCATTTTCTGACAACTCGAACTCAGTCTTCAGAGCTACAGATACGCATTGGAGCACTCAACTGCAGAAAACATTAGAGGAAGAGACAAGAGAAAGAACAAAAAAACTTGCGGTCAGATATTTGCGGAGAGAAGGAGGAGGAAGAAGATAAGGAAAAGAGATGTCTCACATCGCTTTCAGTGGAATTAAAATCCGCTCCGAAGCAGTTTCCGTCGCTGTCTAAAAGGGCCTTGGAACTGTAGTGAGGGAGAGAGAAAGAAAGAGATAGGTAAGAGAGAGACAGAGAGAGAGGTTTCACATTTCTTTTATTTATTGGGGCTGTCTATTATCTGGATGGGTAAATAGCGGATAAGCGGTCGAAAACGAGTCACGAGTCATGAATCATTTTGGTATTATACATTTCCTTTTTTTTTGAGCCAATGTATTATAGACTTCCTATTCACGGTATTTCTAATTCAAGAAAAACTTCGTTAGTCAAATTATTTGTGTTAGGATACAAATTCTGTTTATAAATTAACATTTAATAAAATTGAAAACAAATATTATTAGAAAAAATCACACGGATGTGATATAATTAGTAAGTAAATTTAATGGAAAATTGAGTTTGAAATAGTCTCCATTGCATTAAACTCGTTTGGCTACATAGTTATAAGTTTTTATTTGAATACATGTACAAAGACCGGTGTTATAAAAAACGGCGTAGGAGTTTATTAACAAATCGGATATGAGTGGAACGATTTTTTCAAAATAATTATTTTCTTAAATCGGTTTAGGCGTTCAAAAAATCAATTTGCAGCTTAACGATTTTTAGAACAATTAAAAGACTATTCATTACATATGTCTTCCTTTTAGAGATCTAAGTTTATCCATGGATCTGGATTTTCTTAAAAAATTAATTGGTTTATGTTAAGTTACTCAATGTATTTAAAGTGAATTTAGACAAACAATCAAATTATTTTTTGGATTGTCAGATCCAAAAAGTTAGAATAAATATTAGTAAAATATGAATAAATTAATAAATAAATTTTAATATATGATACTATATTAAGAAAATATTAGTAAAAGATTTTCAACTAATGAAAATTGAAGTTAATATAAAAATTCACGTACTGTCGCTTTTTTAAATTGCTGAATTTTAATTTAATTCGAATTGGATTTTATATGGATCACCGGTTAGCCGGTTCGAAGGCGGGTTTAATAATCTAAGAAAACACAAACCCGAGTTTTCTGAGAAAAAAAGAAGTGACGGCGAAAGGGGTTTTAATTAGGGATTTAACATTGAGAAGAAAAGGGCTTAGTTAGATTCAGAAGCAGCAAAGGTAGAATCTTTTCTCTCTCACCCTCTTCCAGGAGCTATAACCAAATTTACATTCGTTTTCCTTTGATTCCTTCCCTTTAAGATTTTTGAAAGGAAGAGTGTCTAATTATGCTGGAATGATCTTTTTTTTCTTTCTCTCGTAATTCTGTTGATTTATTATCCGTAATGCCCACCAAGTGTTCGATGAAACTCCTGCTGAACTATCTTTGTAACCTTTTCAGGTCTTTCAACTGTAGCATGGCGACAACTACTGGACTTGAGTCTCTTGTCGATCGTAAGTTGTCTTTTTCTTGTTCTTCTGTCGCATCAATTGTCTGAAAAATCTTATCTTTTGGTTTGGTGCTGCAGAGATTATCTCCGTAATTACCAACGATGGACGCAACATTGTGGTATGTTATGTTTCACTCTCTCTCTATTTTGTTATATTGATTTTAAAAGCAAGTAGCTTAGCAAAAAGAACACTGCTGTTTTGCTTATTAGGGAGTTCTGAAAGGTTTTGACCAGGCTACTAATATAATCCTGGATGAATCTCATGAACGCGTCTTCTCCACTAAGGTAAAGCTTCTGATTTCTATTTTTGTTTTTATTTGAATATTTTATTTGAACTTTCCAGTTTTTACCAAATTGAATGGATATTAGTACTTCTCTCCATAAAGAAATGGACATTTCATGACCTGTGTAACTTTGTTCACTCCATTTTTATAATGGCTTGTGCATCCTACTACGTCTTGTGTGTAGTTAAATACTAGAAATAGGTTGTGCTAGTTCAGCTTTGTTCTTTGTCTGAGCATCCTTCTTCATCCGGTATTGGTCATTTGATTTCTAGCTTTACATTGTGGAACAAACATATTCTGACATTTTAGACAGGCTGGTCCGTGCAGTAGTTTGTTTTGTGAGAGAAGAATGGTGGATACAGAAAAATTTCTTCCCTCAGGTAGTGTGAATTTGCCAGTACGGATATGGCGATGGAGCTTACAACCCTACATTAATATTGATTTAGTGCTAGTGAATAGTGATTCGTCAAATGTTATGATTTAATGAGAAAAGTGTGAGTTCATTCGCTAGAAGTTCTAGCCTTCTAGGTGAGTGTGTAATTAATACATGACCACCACCTTTTGTTTCCGCAGAGATGTTGAAAGGTTTGAGTCCTGTATATTTCCTTGTTGCACTAAGAGTTTGTGAGGCAATGTTGATACTGTACTAGACCAATGTTATTTAGGATGGAAATAGAGATGATTCTGCTAAAATGATGTATACATGTAGAGTAGTCTTTCATTTGACATGTTATTCTGTCTAAAACATGTTAGGAAACGGAGAAAAGGCACGTGATCTCAAAATGAGTTGTGTCTTTAATTTCTTGTTAATTACCCTCCATTACTGTCTATTGTAAACCTAAACAAGGTCAGTTAATGAGCACTAGGACCTCTTTTAAAAGTGTTGTTAATGTTTTCAGGAAGGAGTACAACAACATGTGTTGGGTTTGTACATTATCAGAGGCGACAACATGTAAAAAGACTCATCCCTGCTCACATTATCGTCTTGATCCCAGCATCGATGATTTTTGTTTTTTAATAAAAGTTTTGTGTTATTTGTTTTGATCAGAGGTGTTATTGGGGAGCTGGACGAGGAGCTTGATGCTAGTCTGGATTTTTCGAAACTGAGGGCTCATCCTTTGAAACCCGTCGTGCATTGATTGAAAAATAGTTATGATGAGTACTAAACAAAGAGAAAGATTGCAAACAGTTTGTGTTAAGTTTGTCTTGGAGTTGTGTGCTTTTGTCTATCCTAAGGTTCTTTGTCAAACCCTTTTGCCCTCAAAGATCGTTGTAATTCCAAAACGTAATAGACTTCATTTGCGATCCCAGTGAGATGAATTTTATCTTCAAAATCACGTATCCTTAATATTTTTTGGGAGCTTTTTTTATTCCAATCCTTGAAGCGAATACAAAACTTATTTGAGGAAACTTACTAATCACAGTTAAAGCCACAGTATGTAATCGAAGATTATTTTGTCTGTTGTACGAAAATAAAGTTGATCAAATTTTAATTTTTACGATTGAATTAGTATATTGAATTTTTTTTCCGGCAGTATATTGGATTTTATAATCTGAGAGGTCTATGTAATACAATAATGTGACTAAAATTTAAGCTCACAATATTTTTTACCAAATTAGATATTCTATTAATAAAAGGAAAGTCCATTTTTTTATTTTCATATGTATTTGTATTTTTTAACCATGTAATTTATTTGTTCAGGAAAAAAAAAATCAGGAACCAAGACTAATCCGGATGGGAGGAGACAGTATATAAAACAGAAAAAAAAAACAAAAAAAAAAAGTATAAGGCGAAATCGAGCGAAGTTTAAACCCTAATTCCCAAATCGGATTCGATCTCGAGAATCCCAAGTCCGTCTCTCTCTCTCTACTTCAAAAAAAGGCGTTCGCTTTCCCTCTCTTAGCTAGTTTAGTCATGTCTTGGTGCACGATCGAGTCGGATCCTGGTACGTATGGTCTCCTCCTCATCTTCTCTTGCGATGGATAAATAATGGTGTTGGGTTACAAGATCTCACTAACTTGAATTTTAAATCCAAAGTTCTGTTTACCATATATTTTGATTGTTTTATAAAATAAAAAGATTTGAAATTTATGTTCCTGAATGGGTATCTGAATGGGTCTGTTTGTGTGCTTTTGGTACTATCTAAGTAACAGATTGTAACTTTTGGAGTTCATGCAAGATCATCTCAAACTTTGAAACTTCTGACCTGAGGTTATTCTAGCTTATTCTGTTGATGTTAAGGCTTTTGAGGAAGAAACAAGTTGCCACTTTTGGATAATTCTTATCCGCGCTTGCAATGATATTTGAGTTTATGTAGTAAACAAGTTTTGTTATTTGGTATAGAGATCCGTTCAAGGTCTTTAGCTTTTAATCTACTGATTTTCCATGGTGGAATCTTTGTGTGTTTGCTAATTGATGTGTACACAACAGGTGTGTTTACTGAGCTTATTCAACAAATGCAAGTCAAAGGTGTCCAGGTAATATTCTACACTTTATAGTGTCTTTTTTTTTCTTCTATATTCTCTTTAGCAGAGTTCATCCTGAAAAAAATATCTAAACTTTCTTAGTTTTTCGTACTCATGTTCTGTAGCTACTTTCTGAATTGATGGTCTCTGCTATTTAATGTCTTCTGTCACATATCTTTGTCTTCTGTCAAATATCTTTGTCTTCCTCAAAGATGAAACTGCCTATTGAAAACGATTTCTTTTGTCACTTTTACCACTTGTTTATGTTTATTCCAATCCATTGATATATACTTTTGTTCTGTAGGTTGAAGAATTGTACTCCCTTGATCTTGATTCTCTCAATAACCTCAAGTGAGTAGTTACATCTACAATTATATTGCTCCACGTTAAAGTTTCTGCTTATTTTTGAATGGGCCTTTTAACTCTATGTTATAGCTATACCCTTATTAATATATGTTTTTTCCAACCTTGTGGCTGCCTTGTAGACCAGTGTACGGTCTGATCTTTCTTTTCAAGTGGCAAGCTGGGGTAAAAGATGATCGTCCAACAATCCAAGATCCAGTTTCTAACCTCTTTTTTGCAAACCAGGTTTTGTATTAAATAACATATTATCTTTTTCTTATTCAACCTCGAATCTTAAAACGTTCTATACTTCACAGGTCATTAACAATGCTTGTGCAACCCAAGCGATCTTGTCCATCCTCTTGAACTCTCCCCAGGTCGACATCGGTCCTGAGCTATCCACGCTGAAAGAATTCACCAAGAACTTCCCATCCGACCTTAAGGGCTTGGCCATCAACAACAGCGAGGCGATAAGGACCGCTCACAACAGTTTCGCAAGGCCTGAACCATTTGTCCCAGAGGAACAAAAGACTGCTACAAAAGACGATGACGTCTACCATTTCATAAGCTACGTACCTGTGGATGGAGTCTTGTACGAGCTCGATGGTCTCAAGGAAGGACCTATAAGCCTTGGCCCCTGCCCTGGGGACCAAAGCGGTATCGAATGGCTGCAGTTGGTTCAGCCGGTGATCCAAGAAAGGATCGAGAGGTACTCGCAGAGCGAGATCAGGTTCAATCTTTTGGCTGTGATTAAAAACAGGAAGGATATCTACACGGCGGAGCTCAAGGAGCTTCAGAGGCAGAAGGAGCAGATGCTGCTGGAGTTGGCTGGTGCGGAGAAAAGCCGTGCGGGAGAGCTTGAGGTGTTGATTGGGGAAGTGAGGAGTGGGATCGAAGCTGTGAGTGATAAGATTGTGATGGAGGAAGAGAAGTTCATGAAGTGGAAAACGGAGAATGTTAGGAGGAAGCACAACTACATTCCGTTTTTGTTCAACTTCCTCAAGCTTCTTGCGGAGAAGAAACAGTTGAAACCTCTGATTGAGAAGGCTAAGAAGCAGAAAACAGAAAGCTCCACTTGAGAAAAAAAACAGAACTTGTTTATGTCGGTCTTGCCAAAAAGCATTTGATACACTCTCTTGTTGTTTAAGTCTTTTGTGTTTCTGTTTTTATCACACAAGAAATAGATTTTCTCTAGATGAAGTTGGTTTCTAATGGCTTTGTTGGTTTTACATTCAAAATTCTCTATCTGAATGGTTATTAACTTAAAAATAGTGTGTTATGAAGCAAGATCAACACTCTTTGAGAGTTTATGACAAAGAAACTAACCAATGTTAATCTGAGAACATAGACTTCAGTCTTGTCCCCTACTCAATACCACATAGTTAAAACATTTTCACATATATATTCAGTAAAATCACAGATAATTTTCCTTGTTGATCAGAAGTTGATCGAAAGAAAACCAAAAGATCTTAGATCAAAACTCTTTGGTTAGCTACAACTCGGCTACGAAGACTGAAGGTCCTTAGACATGGTCGATGGTATTCCGTAACGTTTTAAAATCTTAGGGGTTGCTCTTTTCCCAGACTTGTAGCCGATGATGATGGTATTATCGTTCTCTAGATCAATTCTCAAATCCTCAGTGCAACATTTCTCTATGAGCTGACGTAGATGCTTCAGATTCTCCACTTGCACTCCGTTCACTTTCTTTACCTGTTTCCACCACAAATATGATTTGCATAGTCTAAAAAATTATCTTACAAACTATATGATTCATATCTTTCAACGTTTATGTCAGTTAAATTAAAAGCTGAGACGATTCATGGTGTCACGGCCATATTATATAGTCAATACAATTAAGACTAGAGAACAGAAGTTACCCGCGAGTTGTTCGAAAACGTGTATCCTACAGTGGTTTCATCCTCTAACACCTGAGAAAGTTGGACGATCTGTTCACCGGCTTTCTTGGGTACCGTTCCTGGCTGAGGAGTAGAAGGCAAAAAGACCAAACCGGCAAATATGTAATAACTTGGAAGCTTATCAAATTGACACACTTGAATTAGAGGTTCCACCTACGTAAGTTACCATGCATAACACAAAATGTAAAAGATCGGTTGAACTAGAGAAAAAAACACAATATCCAAAAATTCAGAAAGAAATTACAAAACTCATACAACGAAGTTAAAAAAAATGGACGTTCATTGACTTACTGGGGTTATATTGATATTGAATTCATGTGTTTTTCCATCTCTTAGGACTTTCAGAGTTGTTGTTTCACGTGGTTTCTTCATAGAAACCAAGTGACTGAAATTTATGCTTTCTGTCTTCCGAAAAACAACTGTATCAAACATAAAGATGGTGAACTTTCACACCTGAATCAATATTGAAAAAAAAATTGTGTAATATATAAATGTTACCTGTCTCATCGTTTCCTATGGAAACACCATCAATTGAGAGAAGAATGTCATCCTTTTTCAGAATACCATAAGAACTAGACAACGGGTTTATTCTTTTTATTAGAATCCCTGTCATTTTAGGGGTCATCTTGAAGTAATTACGCATACGAGTATTCTGCATATGCTGACACGATATACCTAACGAGCAGAATCCAGGGAATTTGCCATTTTCTTCTACACCAGATATGAAATGCTTAACTACTGGAGTTGGGATAATGTAGCTGCATATGATAATCACCAAAACAGTTTCATAAAAAAAAAGGCTTGTCACCTTTTATTCAAAGATTTACAGTTTCAACTCACCCTGTGTTCTTAAAACCTTGAAACGCTACACCAACAACTTTGTTATCCATGAATGCTGGACCACCACTATTTCCATGATTAACAGCTGCGTCTGTTTGTATTGTCATTAGACTAGTTTTGCTGTGAGAGTATCTGGTAACTTCAATCCTAGAGACAACACCTTTCGTAATGCAAATGTTATCACCACCTGCAAATTGAGTTCATAACATAAATCAATAGTCATTTTCTTATTACTTTCAGCAAAATTGTTGCCTATCATATGATATAAAACGAAATCAAGTGCTGCGTTTTATTGTCTATGGTTTTCCAAATATAGCATGGTATCAGATAGACTAACATGAAATCTTTTACTAAAATATCCATCTAACGATATTTGAAATATAAAACGAAACCATGGTCATTTTAGCTGTCTTAGTTTACTCTATTATTTCTTATATACTCAAACAATAATCTGAATTTTACCTCTTGGATATCCAACAACAAACACAGTTTCTTTAGGAAAGGGTACGTCTCCGAAGTCCAAGGGCTTCAAATCTTTCCAAAACGTTTTGCTTTTAATCTTCAAAATTGCCAAATCACAAGCATGACCAACTGATTCGACTTCTGCTTTGAATTTGGTTGGTGAACCATGTTTTCTGACTTGCACGAATGTGTGATCAGCCACTACATGAGCGTTCGTAAGAATCTTATTGTTTGATATGACAAATCCTACATGAATTAGAAACAAAGATATGATTTAAAACCACGCAAAGAAGAAACACAAACATGCAAGTGTACTTAACAACCTAATTAAGTAAACCAAGAACATGCACACATTGGGTTCGTGACATGACGTATTATCTTAGTAATCCAATTTAGGGTTTCTCGGACGTTGATTTTTTTCGCAAAAATACCGAAAACAACTAGAACACTAATACTTAGTTTCTTTCCCTAGAATTAAAATATAATTAAAATACAAATATCTTTGATGATTATCCTATCTAAGCGTCATGTGACGAATGTTGTAAAAAGATACAAAAGAAAAAAATTCTACAAGAGGAGAGATCTGTGACATATGTTATGTCTATCGATTACCAGAGCCAGAACATTGTCGCGGCAGATTTTTTTGCCAAGGTTGCAAAACGTTGGACTTGGAAGAGCTGCAAAACACTTTCACCACCGAGTTCAGCGCCAAATCAATAACAGAATCCTTTGCGTTTTCCGCCGCCGGAACGGAAGAAAAGCGGCGAGAAAAGGTGGTATTAACGCTCTGGCTGCTAGTGTTAGAGCAACGAAGAATAAGAATACGAGCAGACCCGATAAACATTTATTTTTTTGAACTTTGTTGGAACTTCTGACGATCTTATAAAAGTTGTAGCTTATATTAGAGAGAAAGCAACCTCTTAATGTGCTGCAAGAAAATCATATGGACCTGTTTATAGATAGAGCTTTCGGTTCGATTTTTACTTTTTACTTCCATATTTAAAAAGGAAAATCTCTAAATTAGCACTTTTTAAAGTTCATACAAAAAAAATATTATTCAGTGATAAAAAACTGGGGAGATTTCCTAAATATCCTTTTTAGTTTTTGTTTCTAAATAACCTCCAATACATGATCAAAATTACCAAATTAGGTTTTATTAAGCCCTTTATTAAATGGGTAAATAATAATTATACCCTCATTTATAAAATTAGTTAATTATTTATGACATATTCAAAAATAAATAGATGATAAAAATATGAAAAATAATAAAATAAACAAATCAATTTTCCTTTTGAATTTTTTTTTTCACAAAATAGTCAAGGAGGACCTTCGTAGATATGAAGAACATCTTCTTGAATTTGTTAAAAAAAAATTATCAAATTCATAAGTTAGATTTTTATTTTTTAAATGTAACTTGTATGTATATTTAGGAAAGCCTTCTTAAATGTGTAAGACATTTTACTGAATTTGATTTATATGAGTATTTAAATCTGTATAAGATCCTTATAAAATTTAGATTTCAAAATGCAAGAAGGTCTTACTTAAACTTTAGAAATATTTTCTACATATTTAAGAATATTTTGCTAAATATACATATAATTCAAATTGAGTGATATATATATATATCCATATTTATCAATATATATATTTTAAATTTTAAGTTTTTTGATTAAAAAAAACAGTTTTTGAAAAAAATATCGAAAACAAAAATTTGAAAAATCATATCTGTATGAAATTGTTTAATTATCATTTACCCATTTAATGTAATATATTTAGTCATTATAAACATTTATGGCTTAGTTTGAAAAAAAAATCCATGTTTTAGAGCTATATGTGGCGATTTCTCTTTATTTTTTTTAGAATATAATGGTATCGTTGCTACGAATCATTAAATTACTAACACACTGGTTGTACGGTAACTATACAACATAAAAATTAATGTTGAAATTTATACTAACACTGGTTCATTATCCATAAATATTAAGAAAGCTGTGTAAATTTATATCAGTAAATACCACATTGTTAAAGCACTGTTTAAGCTTCTCTCTAATAAATAAGTTGAAATAGTATTTTGGTCTTAATCAAAATATGTATTCAAAACAACAATAAAATATTGATTCATCAGTTACTATTATGAAGCAGAATGGTTATAATTCCATTTAAGACAAAAGAAATACATACTGGAGAATCAGTTATAACTTATGAGTTATAACATAGTGAATCAAACTATAAAGACAAAAAGATAAATTTCCATCTCCAGTTAAAATAAACTATTTTATATTTGAATTTCACTTGATTGCTGGCTGTTGCTTGTGCTCAGCCACGATACCGCTGACAGTAACATATTCTACAATCTAAAACATTTCGATCGTTACTGAGCGAGACATGAACCTGGCTCGAAAGGCGCGACTCGTCCTCCACCAACCAAAGGTGCAGCTGCAACTCCTCTTTCATTCAACAAGCATCTAAAGTGAGCCAACCTCGTAGTTACCTTGTCTGGATTTTCAGCCAACTTTGTGTAGGGAGTCCACAACCGCTCTATCAAACACCAGAATATAACTTTTATCTTTTAAGCAAAAAAGTAGCATACAAAATGTAAAAATAAAATATTTTGCAAGAAGTATAAGAAAATGTTTATATATGTACCTGCAGCTGCGGCAGCACGAGGCCAAATGGTTTGCTGAATGTCAGAAGCATCAATATGTTCACCCCACATGCACACTTCACCACCAAGTACTAGACTTTGTCGCTTTTCATCCTTTATCATCTCAAATGGCTCGTTCGCGTAAAACATTTGCCACGGTGTGTCTATATGGTCCAAATACCATTTGTCTTGGTTACTCATTATGCACCTTAAACCGGCCGCAGTCACTCTCCCAACAACTCCTGTACCAAGCCTGATTCACCACGTAAAAAGATAAGTAATGTTGTCTTCTACACAATTTATGGTTTGCATTTACCAGTTGTGGACCACCGTTTTCGGGTTTAATTTGTTTCCAAAGTTGTTGAAGGTTTCTTCCCTACAGTATATAACATTAGAGCAAAATGTAGTTACTAAGACAAAGCTACTTTTAGCATTTTTTTACTGTCCGATGAAAGGATATTTAAATTACCAGTTGATGATTTCATATCCGTGTGACAAAGCGATCTTTTGCGCCCGTAGTACGAAATATTCATAAGCTTCTGCTTCAGTTTTTCGATGTTTTTTTAGCCTGTAGATTAGATAGTTCAAATAAATAACATGAGCAGATGAAATGTCTAATAGTATCATTACCATTTGGATATTCGAGGTGTTGTAGACCAGCAAGCTGCAACGAAAGTGCATGTAGTCAATATACCATGAAACTAAACACGATAGAGAAGAAATGTATTTGTTAAACTGTGGATACTTTCTTACTTGTATTTACTTCGTCACCTCCCAAGTGGATAAATTTAAACTTAAAGATCTTGCTGAAATCTGAAAAAGATAATTCCATTAGAAAAGGTTTGGCTAAGCATATAATGATATAAATATGATGAGCTGAAAGAAAGTGTTTTTAAAGATCGTACCGGAGAGAATGCCATCAATGACCTTGAATGTAAAGTCACTACTCACGTCAAGCGGTTCTTGACAATTCTTGGACGGCCACAAGGAAGGATATCCCTTTCCCCTTTTATTTATTTATTAGAATGAAAATTATTCTCATCGAAAATAATTTTGAATATAAAGAAATGGGATATGAAGAAGGGTAACAAAAAGAAATTACCATGAGAGAGCGTGGCCTGGAACATCAATCTCAGCTAATACATGAATCCCTCGTCGCCCAGCATAACTATATGTATATTTTACATATATACAAAAGTAGTTCAGATATGGGATTCCTAACAGTCATAATTTTTTATATATATCATTTATGAATCCCAACATTACTTGACGATCTCTGCAGCGTCTTCGAAGGTGTATCTCTGAGTGGGAGAATAAGCGCCATTCCATAGTTTTGGATACGAAGGAATCTCTAAGGGAAACGACTGTGTGTCCACAATGTGCCAATGAAGTACATTCTACGCGTACAACCCAACCAGAGAATTATAAGTGATACGATTCATCAACCAACCAAATTGAACAATAAAAAAGAGCTTACTAGCTTGGTGTATGTCATGGAATCAATCACGTTCTTCATAACAGGTAGTGGCAAATAATGTCGGGATGTATCTGTAGCAACAAACAATGTCTCATATCTTATTTCATCCATTTCACATATTAAGAGATCATATTGCAATTCTATTTATTATATCCTAAAAACAAGTTGAATATATATTGGTAACGTTTAATTTAAAAATAACTGAAAACTTGCTTACCGATCAAAAGACCACGGTAAGAGAATCTAGGCTGGTCTGTGATATTCCATGGAGTCATTAAAATCTCTATTACCTTTTTCTTCATATTAAAATGGCATAACTGGCTGAATGTCTGCATTTATAATTTTATTTATTTATTTTCTTCGATAACTAATTACATCCTTCTTTCGTAAAATGAAAACTAAGTTCAGAAAATAATAAACACAAACCTGTAGGCCATGCAATGCACCGTAAACGCTTTTTGCCTGCGTTGCAACACAGATATCAGTGGAGAGGTTCACGATTGCATTATTAAGTTTTTCTTTTTCATATATTAGCACAAGAGATCAACAAACACTAGTGGAATCACACATTATCATATCCTTTCATGTTTTTTTTTGTACTATTGTCTGAATTAGTGGTCTGTGTATGTATTTTAAAAACAACGGGAAATAGTAATCGACACATAAGCAGATCACGACTTCTGCTTGCATATTTGTATTCTAGTACATGAAAGAACAAACTATAAAGAAAAGACCATACTAAGCCCATCATGGTTAGTATGGTTCACGTGGAGGCAACCATCGCAGGTCCTACATGAGCCTCTATTGTGATATATAGTGGCCAGAATAATGAATTTTTTGTTAATCTTTTCGACTCGAGGGTGATGAGGAATAATATCATTATTTGTTGATTTATTGGCGACAGAAAATGAAATATATTTTTTGAGAGATGAAATATTTACAATTAGAAGGAACAAAACTGCAACGTCAAATAGAAGTATTTGTATTTCCCCTTTTTATTTTGAAACACGTATGTTTTTCTCTTAAATGTATATATTTTCCAGTGGAATCAATTAGATGTCGAACTCAACTATAAAAGAGAGCAACCAAATATTCAAAGTTGGTGTCTTTTATGGTTAATAAAGCTGAATTCACATTTAAATCTTTTATGGATATATAATAATAAGTGGGCAGAAAAAATGATAAAAGGTAGTACTAGTTTTTAGTTGGTGCGTGGGAACTACTAACCTCAAGTTGTGCATACGGCTTCTCTCGGGATGCAACCACTAATTTGTACGATTCATCTGCTCCATATTCCAACTGCACCATACCAATCACACGGATTTTAATAATAACAATAATATTGTTGGGTTTTTGAAAAAATTACACAAACAATATTTTCTTTAAACTGGTAACGGCCAAATGATCAGATGACTAATCTCATAACCATAACATCAAAGAACTTTGTTTATTAAAAACAATAAAACATCAATTTTTATTAAAATTAAAGCCTTGTAAGTCAATGGATACCAATCACACAGATAATCTACTAATAATAGTAATAATAATATATAATATTGTTTGGTTTTTAATAAAATCACGCAGACAATATTTTCTTTAAGCTCGTAATGGCCAAATTATTAAAAAAATGATTTTTAATTTTAAAAAAATTAATGGAATAACAAAATTCGTTATTAATGACTATTAGAAGTGGATACCAGATAATCTGTCGAAGTCAAAAGAAACAAATAAACGATGAATTCATTATCATATCTCACTAATATTGAAATGTTTGTATTTAAAAACTTCTTCAAATTTTATAAAATATAGGTCACTACTTTTATAACCGACTTACAGACTTGCATTTGTTCAGAAGAAAAAATAAAATATAGAATTTAGTGTCTTTAACCATTGTGAACATTGGATTACTATCATACATCGTGGATCATAAAGAAAATAATCTGATTAAAATCTGGATCTAGGATTCTAATATTGCATATTAGGTGGATCTCTGCAATCTTATCCTTGAACTAAAAGTATTATTTTACTCAAATCAAACAGTAAGGACCCTGCATCCTTATTTTTTTAAGCAAAGTAATGATTCAGAATTAAACTACTCATAAAAAATGAACAAAATAAAAAGTGTGTACTATTTACAGTCATGTGTGGAATTATGCTACCGATCGGAAGATGCTAAAACTTGATATCCAATTTGTTATCTCCTATTTTGTAACTGATCTTGGCAAATGGCCACGGTCACAAACACAACCCGCTATATAATTGGTCATGGCGACAGCGTTTTAGAACAATGGTTGCTGTTATAATTTTGTAATAAATGATGAAACGATATCAGTCTAAATAGTGTACTAAATAAGAATTGTTTTAAGTACTATTTCCAAAAGGAATAGAATTCATCTACGATAAATTAAACATTAGCAAAACATCTATACTATTAAAGCAGAATACTTCTTATGATTATGCCCCTGAATTTTCTTATTAATTACAAAACATTCCATTTCTTTTTTCAATTGTTTTTAATGGTTTTCAGAAATTAAAAGCCCAACACATTTGCTTATGTCCAACTAAACAAAACAGCCCAATAATTTAAAAATTTAAAGTCAAAGAAGCCCAACAATATTTTCTTTAAAAAAAATTATAAGTCAATTTAAATACATAATTATTATTAATATTTGTGTAATTATAATTTAATATTTATGCATTATTTAAAAATATGTAGAATGAAAAACGTAATGTCTATTACAGTTTTCATATAATATTTAATTAATAAGTTAAAATTGTAAATAAATAACCTTAGCAAATATATAATCATAATATGATTAAATTTATTGAGTAGAAGTTTGCACAAATTAATTAGTACACAAATTTATTATTATATAATAAAAAATAAAGAAGACAAAATTATAAAAAAATTACTATAAACAAATATAAAATCTATTTAAATATAAATTAGAAAAATATTTATTAATTTAAATGAAATTTTAATAAGAAATGATTCCGCGCTTTGAAAGCGCCGGGTCAAAATCTAGTATATATTTAAAATTTCTACAAAATAATATACCGAAAATATACCTTTACTTAATAAGGTCTTTCAAAACTTTTACCAAAAAAAAAAAGGTCTTTCAAAACTCACGTAAATTATGTTTTCCCAGTTTTGTGCCAAGAGTTAAGAACTTTAATTATGCAATGAAGATGTCCGTGACTGCGGTGGACCACCACACAACTAACGACTCGCCAGACATCAATCAGCAAAACCAAGCAAGCAAACATTTAAAAAATAAGAAGTTGGAGAATCGATACATCTACAGATCCAATTTTATACTCCCTCCGTTTTTTAATATAAGTCGTTTTAAATCTATGCACATAGATTAAGAAAAACATTAATTTCTTATATTTTCAAAACAAAAACATCATTAATTATTTACCTAACCACAATTCAACTAATAGAAAAATAGAAGATATATTATCATTGGTCAGATAACATTAATTATTAATAAATATTACATAGAAAACCGAAAACGACATATAATTTGAAACAAAAAAGTTTCTCTCAAACGACTTATATTGAAAAACGGAGGGAGTATCTCTTTGCTGAACATATAAAAAGTATTCTACAGTATTTAAAATACTCTATTTTAAGCAATAAGAAATTCTTCTACGAAGATATGCCAGTATAGTTACTACTTACTAGTTAGGGTGAGAATGGTAAACATTTTCATAAATGTTAAAAAAAATTTTTGCTAAAAATGATAATTTCAACTTAAAAAGTTTTCAGCATAAAATGCGATGACAGTTTACTAAAAGAAAACAAAGAAAATGATCTTCATCCACAAACAAAAAAAGAAGAAGAATATTTATCTTATCAACTTAACTTTTCCTTCTTCTCCTTTTCAGATTTGTTTAATACGTTTTTCTTATAACTGTTTTTTATACTTTTCAAATAATAATGGCATCATTCTAAAAACTAAACGTAAGCAAAGTATTCATCATTAATTTCATGAAAAAGTGACTTTATTCGTTGACAGTGAGTGGGATAATGAAGCTAACCTCATCGGTGGAGGAAGATATGATGACGTGGAGTCCCTCAAGCAGAGCAGATCCGCCGGAGCTTGAAGAGTTCCGATGGCCGGAGACGACGTGGCTCAGCCTCACAACTGCAAGCATTCTATCGAATCCTTCTTTCAAAATGCCTGAAGGATCCTCGTATTTGCTTCCCTCCGTCACAAGCTTGAAATCTTCGCTTAAATACATTCTACGGCCACCGTGGCTAACTTCCGCCGGTAAAGGCCAAATCCTTAACTTTTCGATGTCCTCAAAGGAGGAGACTGCCCCGGCGATGAATAGCACAAACAGCGGCGCAAGGCCGGAGATCTTTGTTGCTATACCTCTCATTTTATCTCTCTCAGTTAGGGAGATAGGAACAAGTAAAATAACAAAAATGGTTTTTAATATAAAAAAATTTCGTAGCAGAAATGAAGGAGAATCTCAGGATTAAAAGCTTAGAAATCTCGCTCTTTATATAGACATATCTATTTCATTATAAATCTCTAATTCTTTTTTTTTATCAACAAATCTCTAATTCTTAAGTTTTTTTTTAAAAAATCTAATTCTCTTTACACGTATTAAGGGAAAATATATAAATTGTGATACCTTAGTTTAACTACACATTTTTACCTATTCGATAAGCTGAAATACTGCTGACAAAAAAAAAAGAGATAAGCTGAAATACTATTCATGTTAAAGTGATTTAAAAAAAAAAACTCTTGCTTGTAATACAAAATTATAAAACGTAGAATATTTATTATGAAACGTGGATAATATTTATTTACATGTACATTGAGAACTATATACAATTCACATTAATGATTTTACCCTCTAAATTGACGAAATTGGGGGCTGTATAAAGAGTGTTTTCTGAATTAGTGTTAGTGCTAGAAATGCGAAAATGGATTTTCTTATTAATAGTAGGAAAGTATATTATTCGTTTTTGGGTCAAAAGTATATTATATCGTTTTTGGGTCAAAAGTATATTATATTGTTTTGTGAATATTTTGAATCGTATAGGAGTATGTTTGATTAGCGACATAATTATATGTTTGATGATGAAAGGTGGATGGATGAAAAATTTCAGTAATATAGTTTTTTTACATAGTAATATAGTCTCATGTTATGTGATGAGTAGAATTTTATTTTAAATAAATTTCTACCCAATGGTTAAAACTATTGATATTTACAAAAAGAAAGAAGAAGAAGAAGAAGCAAAAGGTGTATGAAGAAAATAGGTGAATAATTGAAGACTGTTTCGTTTATTTGTTAGTGATTTTGGTGAGAATTTGGTAATATTGATATTGTTGATGTGATTTTCATTGGTTAGGTCAACTGGGCTATGTTACCTTTTCTTTTGTCAACGAGGATTATGTTCATCGATATCGTATTATTTACTTTGTATTTTATTTTATTTTATTTGGAGATCATCCACGTTACGAATAGCTAGAACGGATATTGTTTGAGATTATTAATTTTAGTAGTCTTCTCGTAAACTAATTCCGTAAACATATTGTTAAATTCTCAAATTAGAGATGAGTTTTTCTAATTCAAAATAGATTGCTATTGATTTGCGTCTATTAACTTTTCAAAAGAACAACCAAGCTTGGATAGCAAAGCAAGATCTATATTTTCCTAGAAGCAGGCATTGCAAGACTGATGTTGTTGTGTGAAACTTTGTCAAAATAATTCAAGACAATTGGATCAAACTGAAATCAATATGAAGGGGAATGTAGCTTACGTCTTCAGTTGAGACTGGAAATTCAAATTCTTGGTATTTCGACAATGAATGTTCACAACATATGACTGAAGCCAAAAGATATATTGGATTAACTTTCTCCTATGATGGGTGGAAGAGTTACTTTTAGTGACGTGGACAAGAAACAAATCATGGTGTTGGTTCCATTGAGAATCCAAACCAACCACAACTTGTGAGTGCTTTCCAAAGGATTGAAAGCCATTTTCATCAGTATATGCTAGTTATGTGATGATGACTTGAAATTCATATTCACTAAAACTGATTTCAAGGCTATTGATGTAACCAGAAGTATAGTTATGCTCGGTGTTAGATCAAGTAAGAACTATTATAAGTGAGGGAGATCCAGTAAACGTTTGGTGCATGTAAAATCTCAACTAGATCTACGGCGCAAGAAGATGAGACATATGGGTTTTCATGTTCTAATTAAGTCGACTTCAAAAGAGATGTGGTTCAAGGGGTACCTAAATTTGAGACATCAAATGAAAATGTTTATGACACATGTTGCTATGCAACATAAACAACTCTTAGACAAAATTTCGAGCTTGCTCACATAGACTCAGTAAAACCTGTTCAGACTGAGAGTATTAGTGGGATATGTTCAGACTAAGAGCATTAGTGGAACCAGTTCATATAAGAGCTCAGAATATGCTTTCTGATATATATTTTATGTTGATTATATTTCATTGATTTGGTTTTTGAATCAATGTGTAATTCGAACTAGTATAGATATTGTTGGCAAAAAAGAATGATATAACATTATTGCTTTGATCTCGCAGAGTATACATGACATGACAACCACTTTCTTAAACCGATACTTGTTTCAAGCTGCGCTCATAGCATCTTGAGAGAAATGAATCAAAGACGACATGGCGAACTTTTATTTCACTGCTATATCAACTTGCAAAAATCATTGACAAGAGGGTAGAATTAAGTTAATTATGTTTTTCATTATTATTTAAACAACTTTTTTATAGATATATTTGATGTAAAATTGTTTTTGGTTGAATAAATAAATCTAACAGATAGCCGTACTATTAATATTGACATGTACTTTAGTTTTTTCTTTGTCAACCACATGTACTTTAGTCAAAATCTTATTTATATGCAGTAGATCGATGTTTTTTTTTTTAATTTACAAAATTCATAAAAATGTGATTCACGGTAGCCATATAATTTTTTTTAACTGGCCAGGAAAGAATATTAACCAGAGGAGGTTCGTAGCAACACGTTTCAAGCACTTCTTTCTGCTTCTCAAAAATATCTCCTCTCGAGAGGCTTTACCGAATCGAAAAACTTCGTCTCTCTATCTCTCTCCCTCGACTCTGCTCAAAGTAAAAACTCCAAGTCATGGGAGATCATCAAAACGACGACGTTTTCTCCTTCTTCACCACTCCCAACGACTCCGACTTCTCCTCCGCCGCGGCTACTCCCTCCACGCTTTTCAACCCTTGCTCTTACTCCTACTCCTCCTCCTCCTCCGGCGACGAATCTCACCCCTCCGCTCCCTCCGTCGACGACAGCAACAAGCGAATCGACTACATGATCCAGTTCCTCGACCGTAGGCTCAGCCAAGACGGCAATTTCGACGCGATCGGGCCTGAGAACGACGCTGACGGATCAGATTCTCTCCCGGAGTTCGTCGGGAAGTGCGGTGGGACCGGGATCTTCAAGGTTCCGATCAGGTCCGCAGTTCATCCGAATCGGCCTCCCAGTCTCGAGGTGAGGCCTCATCCTCTGAGGGAAAGTCAAATCGGACGGTTCTTGAGGACGATGACGAGTACGGAGAGGCAATTGTGGGCTGGAGCTGAGGACGGTGGGTTGAAGGTGTGGGACTTCGACGGGATGTACGGAAGCGGGAGGGGATTAGAGGTGGAGGATACGGCGCCGTATAAGGAGACTTCGGAGGTGGAGATTGGGTCTTCAGTTGTGTGTATGATTGGAGATGAAGGTAGTAGAGTGGTTTGGAGTGGGCATAGAGACGGGAGGATTAGGTGTTGGAAACTGAGAGATGACCATGTGATTGAAGAAGTTTTGTCATGGCAAGCTCATCGTGGTCCGGTGCTCTCCATTGCCATCTCATCTTACGGTGAGTGTATAGACATTTTAGCAATCGATATGGATTAAGTAGTGAACTTGAAACTTCCTGTACTTAATCATCCTTAGGTGGATATATGATCTCGTTGAGTTAGCCTTTCACTGCCTTTTGGAATCTCTATTTCTACCTCTGAATATAAACTATGGAACCTTTGCAGACGAGTTATATTTTGTTTAACCTTCTCTCATGTCTTAACTTTTGTTATCGGTTGTCTAGGAGATATATGGTCCGGGTCTGAGGGAGGCGCTCTTAAAGTTTGGCCCTGGGAAGGTCTGGGGAAGTCTCTTTCTTTGAAAATGGAACAGAGGCACATGGCTGTGATATCAGTAGAGAGATCGTATATTGACCCAAGGAACCAGACTTCGGCCTATGGTTTTGCTAATACATTGACATCAGATGTTACATTCTTGGTATCTGATCACACAAGGGCAAAAGTATGGAGTGCTAGTCCCCTGACGTTTGCTTTGTGGTAAGTTGGAGACACGCTTTTGTCTGCCTTTCTTATGTTTCAGCCTTATGATTCTGTCTGATCTCCAAAATTTCAAAGCATTTTAATCAATACACTAGATAAATATTATCTACTTTCGTATGCCATTGAGTAACTTTGTTGTAATTTTGTTTGTCTTCTGTTTGTTTTTTGCATGTCAGGGATGCGCGCACAAGGGATTTGATCAAAGTATTCAACATTGATGGGCAGCTTGAAAATCGAAATGACATGTCCGCGTTTCCTGATTTTGGCATTGATGAAGATGCAAAAATGAGGATTGCCACTGCTTCAAGGAAAGAGAAAAGTCAGTCTTCTCTTGGATTCTTTCAGCGGTCGCGTAATGCTCTTATGGGAGCAGCTGATGCTGTTCGCCGTGCTGCAGTGAAAGGGGGGTTTTGTGATGATAGTAAAAGGACTGAGGCCATTGTCATATCTGCTGATGGACTCATTTGGACTGGAACTGCAAACGGCGTAGTTATGCGATGGGATGGGAATGGTAATTGCTTGCAAGAGTTCTCATACCAGTCTTCTGGTATTCTCTGCATGTTTACTTTTTGTTCTCGGCTGTGGGTTGGTTATTCCAATGGAACTGTTCAGGTATTGGACCTTGAGGGAAAGCTGCTTGGAGGATGGGTGGCTCATAGTGGCCCTGTAATAAAAATGGCTATTGGTGGTGGTTATTTATTTACCCTTGCGTATCATGGAGGTATCCGAGGATGGAATGTTACTTCTCCAGGGCCCCTTGACAACGTATTGCGGGCTGAGTTGGCTGGGAAAGAATTTTTGTATTCAAGGATCGAGAATCTGAAAATATTAGCTGGTACGTGGAACGTTGGAGAGGGTAGAGCTTCAACCGACTCAATTGTATCTTGGTTAGGCTGTGCTGCAACTGGAGTTGAGATCGTAGTTGTTGGACTGCAAGAAGTTGAAATGGGAGCAGGAGTTCTTGCAATGTCCGCAGCAAGAGAAACAGTAAGTTGCCGTTTACCTAGTATTACCGGGAAATATTTATGTGTTAATGTGTATGACATTCTTCTGGGTGAAGCAACACCAATGCTATTTAAGTTATGCAATTCAGGGAAGAGTAGACAACATGAACATAATCTGGTTAAATGCCTCAGTTGTTTGGCCTTAATTTTGCGCGATCCTCGTGACCTTTGTTTTGCTTTTAAGTTATTTCTAGTAAATAAATTTTCAGAAGCACACAGGCACGCCCACACACACACACATCCTTTTTTCATTCTCTTTCTGGTTAAGGGGATACGTTTTGTACGACCAGCTAATAGCCTGTCTGTAAAATGCATTTTGGTATTCTGAATTTCTTAACTCTGTTTCCTCGAAAATGCAGGTGGGACTTGAGGGTAGTCCACTAGGTCAGTGGTGGATGGATCTGATAGGGAAAACTTTGGATGAGGGTTCATCGTTTGTTCGTGTTGGCTCTAGGCAGCTAGCAGGGTTGCTCATATGTGTATGGTTAGTCCTTCTTGAAGTCACTTATATCGTTTCATTTCATTTGGACAATCTATGTTTATAGATGAAGCATACTCCGTGTTATTTATGCTCATCTGAGTTGTTTAATTGTCAGTTGCCAAATGTTCTCTTTCAATCTTGTTTCGACAGAGCAGTTCTTAAATAACAGCATAGGAATAACTTGTCATTTTGAATTATCTTATTTCAGATTTGGTTGATTTTTATTGGATTTTTTAAAAGATTTGGTCCTAAAGTTAAGGAGAGAGAATAAAGATTACGGTGTTACTTATCCTTCCTTTGTTGACTCTGGGGATTCTTTTCCCCCGATTTATATGCTGCATACTTTCTCTCTGGGCGTGTTTTACCATTTCACTTACCAGTATTGAATGAATTTTATAAGTTTATATTCTTATAGAGGAGATACATTTTTCAGGGTGAGACATGACCTTAAGCCTCTCGTGGGAGATGTAGACGCTGCTGCGGTTCCTTGTGGTTTTGGACGAGCGATTGGTAATAAGGTATGGTGCGTTTCGGCAATAGTTGCTCACGAGTATCATCAACAAAAAATAGGGGATTATCTCAAGTATTATTTTGATGTTAACTGTTATGGTTCTTGTCCACTTTTTGATTTCTTTATCATCTCATCTCTATAATTACAGAACATTTTTGTCTTTTCAGGGAGCAGTAGGTGTTCGACTCAGAATGTATGATCGAATACTGTGCTTTGTAAATTGTCATTTTGCTGCACACCTTGAAGCTGTTAGCCGGCGAAATGCTGACTTTGACCATGTTTATCGAACAATGGCCTTTTCACGCCAGTCTAGTTCACTCAATTCAGGAGCTGGTATGCTGCGAAATATATTCCTCTCCTGCTCTGTTGCCTTCTTGGCTTATCGATTTTGGCCTATTCATTGGTCTCTCTTGTTATTGATCTCTTCCATTGCAGCTAGTGCTTCAGTTGGTGTCTCAATGCCTCGTGGTGGAAATGTACGTACTTCCTTCGATTGTTTTTTTTTTTTTTTTTTTTTTTTTTTTTTTGCTATCATTCTCTAGCAGAGACTGTAATATGTAGTTTCTTCAAAAGTCTAAGAGCTATATTTTCACAGGCTGTCAACACATTTGAAGCAAGGCCTGAATTATCTGAAGCAGACATGATCGTATTTCTTGGAGATTTTAACTACCGCTTGGACGATATAACTTATGATGAAACAAGGGATTTCATTTCTCAAAGATGCTTTGACTGGCTAAGACAAAAAGACCAGCTACATACTGAAATGGAAGCTGGGAATGTCTTTCAAGGGATGCGTGAGGCAATTATCGGGTTTCCTCCAACATACAAGTTTGAAAGACACCAAGCTGGTTTAGCAGGTCAGTGATTTTCTCTTTGTTGCTTCTAATAATTTCTTATGTATAATAATAGTTCAAGGTTCTGTACCAAATCTTTCTTTTTTTTCTCTTTCATCGTTCCAAATCTTCCTAAGTTGACTGCATTATGAATTGTGAACATCCAAGCTTTTCTCTGCTAGTTAGGTAGCCTAAAACCTAAAGGTCGATACTTTGGAAAGTTGAGAATGTGGATTTCTCCTAGTACAGTAGTACTTCAGAGGAAAAGTACAAACTAAAGTTTGAAAAGTTAGCCTTGTATCTACCTAGGAAATTTAAATATATGTGATATTAAACTTTCTACTGGCTTCTATAATATGGTCACGTGATTTTTTTCAATGGGAAGAGGCTGGATCTGTGATAATATTACTATATCCAGGCCTAGGGCTTTTGGGATTGAACGGGCATTGAGTTGCCGAAATCGTATTTGAACATTGAAGCTGTGTTTCTGCAGGATATGATTCTGGGGAAAAGAAGCGGATTCCTGCCTGGTGCGATAGGATCCTCTATCGGGATAGCAAGAGTCATTTGGGAGCTGACTGCAGTTTGGATTGTCCAGTGGTGTCTTCTGTATCACAGTAAGCTTCCTGTTTTTCCTTGGATACGTTCGGTAGGTTGCTGTGTCAGTTCACGGTAAAAAAACTAGAAAGCATACTAAATAGAGGATCACGGTCGTAGGTTTCCATATGTTTTATTAGATCATTAACAGATAATGAAAAGTGCTTCATTTGAGATAACAAATTTTTAGCTTACTATAACGAAGGACTTAAGCATAGGTTGTCGCTACTTATCAGTCCTTGACCTTCCTTTATAATTAACCTAGAATTGAGCAAGGATTGAGGGTTGCACTTCTTTATTTTGATTTTGGAAGGTATGATGCGTGCATGGATGTAACAGACAGTGACCACAAGCCCGTGCGCTGTGTATTTAGCGTAAAGATCGCCCGGGTCGATGAATCAGTTAGGAGACAAGAATTGGGGAACATCATAAACACGAATAAGAAAATCAAGGTCATGCTTGGAGAGTTAAGCAAGGTTCCAGAAACAGTTGTCAGCACTAATAATATAATTCTCCAGAATCATGATTCAACGATTCTGCGTGTCACGAATAAGAGCGAGAAGCACATTGCTTTCTTCAAAATAATTTGTGAAGGTCAGTCTATCATTGAAGAGGATGGTCAGGCACACGACCACCGAGCAAGAGGCTCTTTTGGGTTTCCCCAGTGGTTGGAGGTTAGTTCTTCTTTTGATTTCTAGGAGCTTAATTTCAGTAAAATACTTATTTTTTTGTAAACAGGTGTCTCCAGGAACGGGGATAATCAAGCCGAACCAAATAGCCGAGGTCTCAGTCCGCCTCGAAGACTTCCCAACAGTACAAGAGTATGTGGACGGTGTTGCTCAGAACTCATGGTGTGAAGACACAAGAGATGAGGAAGTCATATTGGTGCTCGTGGTGCACGGAAGGTTCTCGACCCAAACAAAAAACCATAGAATACGTGTGCGTCATATCCCTCGTGGATGCACCACGGCAAAGAAACATTACGATGATAGACCCAAAACCTCAGGACAAATAAACGCTCTTCATCGATCCGATTATCAACAGCTAAGCAATACGCTTGATGTGGTTGAGCAATTAAAGGAACTTGCACAGTCCATAGAAGAGGAGCCACCTCTCTCTCGGAGGGGTCTTTTGTAAGTGTACATAGAGTGAGGTGAAATCAACTCTTGCCTTTTATGGATTCTAATGGGGGAAATTTGTGTGAAAAAGACCACAAAAGAAATTGATTAGCTTCTTGCGTTTTTTTGTTTAGAGGCTAATATGTTGTTGTTGCTTATGAGAGTAATGGATTTGTAATGTAACTTTTATTGTTTTGTATCTCTCTCTCAATAATACTCTGATAACTTAAGTGATGAATTTGTAACAATATACTATTTTGAAAATCTCTAGCAAGTTCTCATAACGCAAACATATTGAAAAAAAAATAGAAATGAATTTTCATTTAAAGCAAAAACAAAAAATACAATGTTTTGTCTATGTTTGTATAAATTTAACAAGTTTTATAATTTATATTTATAAATTTATGATTTATGATTTTAATAGGACCATACATTTATTTAAAAGTTCTTAAGCATTTATTATTTAATTAAATTACATTATATTTTGAATTAGTCTAACTTTATCAGATATTAAATTATAAAATTTATACTGTTTTACTTTTGGTATTAGTAATATTGAGTTATGCCAATCATCAGTCTATTATATAAAAGATGATTTGATTATATTCTTATAATGTGAACAAGTTACAAGAGATTCAATGTGCTTTAAGATACAACACACGCTTTTTTGGGTCGATGACAGTATATGATTAATTAATAAGTTTTGTTGTACATTCTTTTATAAGCAATGTGATGCTTAACTTTCAACTTCGCATGTATGATAAATCTCTTAAAGTAAGGCTTAAAAAAGGAACGAAAAACGAAGAAAGAACATTCAGTATAATACTAGATAATAACTTTAAACATGATATGGAATGATTCGTTGAATTTCATTACATTTATACCCCTCTGTTTAAAAAGATGTATACTTGAATTTTATACACGTTAAAATACATATTAAATTTTGATTATAAATATATTATTTTCTGTAATTATCTATTTTTATAACACTAAATTAATATAAATTTATTACAGACAATTTATTTTTTTCAAAGTTTCGAATTTATTTTTATGACATAATAAACATGCATAAAAACGTAAAAAAATATTTTTGAAACAAATTTCTTCGTATCTTTTTGGAGAAAGTATTTCGTGAGAAACTAGTTACACAGTTATTTCATGAGTTATCCATTGGTTCAAAGCTCTGATGAGCTCGACTCTATTCACATATGTTTTCAGATAACTTTTTTTTGTGACCAAGAGCTATGGTATCATGGTTTCAACCTCACAAGTTATAGCAAAATATATGGCCGGTTTAAATTCTTTAGGAATAAAGACAATTTGATGACAAAAAGACAATTTGTCTTATGGTTCGTTCCTTTGTTGTATGGTCGAAGAACTGCTTTAGGTCTAAAACCAAATTTGTATTGTTAAAAGTAATCAAGGCTATAGATCTTATATATTGAATTATGTAGAACCAAATTATGAAACGGTCATGATTGTAATATAACATCTTATAAAAATGATTAAAGTAGAAGGATCACTTCATAGTTACTTGACTTATAACAAAAGAGGATATATTTTGAGCGTTACGTACGGAGGCTTCTAAATTACTTGGAAACCAAACAACTCGTTTTTCAAATACCGTAGAGAAATTGATGGCGACGCGCGCCGTTTGCTTCATATTGTGATTCCTTAAAGCACAATGAAGCTTTCTTCTCTTTATCCAAAACCTTAAAACATATATATACACACGTGCACACTTATAGAATCATCAAAAACAATCTTTCACCGGAAGTTAATACGTTCTTAAGCTTTTATATCATTCCAATAAAAACAAACACACATGGCATCGTCTCTAAGCTTGGTTCACATTTTTACCATCCTTGTAACAATAATCATGTCCCGTTTTGCTCAGTTTGACGCAAGAACAAGTCTTAACGTTCTGAGTTTCGGGGCGAAACCAGACGGAGTTGTAGATTCCACAAAAGCCTTTTCGGATGCATGGGACTCAGCGTGTCGAGTGGAAGACTCGGCCATGATTTACGTGCCAAAAGGAAGGTATTTGATTGGTCGGGAGCTTCGTTTTGAAGGAGAAAGTTGCAGAAGCCGTGAGATAACCCTAAGGGTCGATGGAACTTTGATTGGTCCTCAAGATTACAGGTTGCTTGGGAAAGAACAAAATTGGTTCAGTTTTGTTGGTGTTCACAATGTTACTGTTCTTGGAGGTTCTTTTGATGCTAAAGGATCCACACTATGGAGTTGCAAGGCCAATGGTCAAAACTGCCCTGAAGGTGCAACGGTATGTCATATGTGCTAGCTGAAATCATTAATTTGGGTCGCTAATTTTAATTTTAAGGCCAAACTTTTGTAAAATGTTCCTTTGCCTTCGTTTTTGAGTTTAACAAATGAAAAGAGAATATAACAGTTTAAAACCAGCTTATTAGAGTTTGCTTTTAGTACAACTTTTGTTTTTCAATTTTAAAGGAGACTCATACACATATATGCCATATTTTATACCAAAATATTAAAATACTCTATATTTTCCAAAATAAACAAATTAATAAATTATATCCTAAAGTCTGAAGCGTAAACCCTAAAAATTAAATAGAAAACTCCAAATTGGTGTATGTGTCAAACTCCTTTTTATATAAAAAGAAACAAATTGGCCATTTTTAGTTTAGTTGATTTTTGTTTTTTATTGTACATTTTTTATAAGAAAATGCAAACAAAAATAACAATCATGACCTTATATATTTACCGCAGACACTGAGATTCATGGACTCTTACAACGTCAAGATCATAGGAGTATTGTCGTTGAACAGTCAATTGTTCCACATAGCAATCAACCGTTGCAACAATGTAAAGATTGAGGATATCCGCATCATAGCACCAGATGATAGCCCCAACACTGATGGAATTCACATTCAGAAATCGACTGACATCGAGGTCAGAAATGCTTCTATCAAAACTGGAGACGACTGTATATCTATCGGACCTGGTACAAAGAACTTGATGGTAGATGGAATCACCTGTGGTCCTGGTCATGGAATCAGGTATATATAGTAACACCTAGCGTGATACATTACAAGTATTATTAATTGGTCTAGTTATATTGGTCTCACATATATTATTTTGTCCAGCATTGGTAGCTTAGCGAAGGACCTAGAGGAGGAAGGCGTGGTAAACGTGACAGTGAAGAAGGCAGTGTTCGTACGAACGGACAATGGGTTAAGGATAAAGTCGTGGCCACGTCATAGCAAAGGATTCGTGGAGAGGGTTCGGTTCTTAGGGGCTCTTATGGTCAACGTCTCCTATCCTATCCTCATCGACCAGAACTATTGCCCTGGCGATTCTTATTGCCCTACTGAGGTAATTTTTGCTTTAGTGACTTTTTATATTGCTTACTGCAAAGCCAAAATTGGTAAAAAGTAGAAAGAAATGCGATAACAGTTTTGGTAATAATTAATATAATTTGTATATTATTCAAATAAAAACACATTCGATAAATGATCCATCATATTTTAAAAATTCTTCAATACCGATTCTAGAAATAGAAAACAAGTTTGGTTATTGTATTCACGTGTGAATTGTTTTTATTTATTTACATATCTTAGAACCTAACTAGATGATGGAATTTTATTCATGTGTGAATTGTTTCTAAAACATAAGTGACTAATGTGAAGAATTTAAAATTTCAGGAGTCGGGAATCAAAATAAACGATGTAATATACAGTGGAATCATGGGAACATCGGCCACAAAAGTTGCTATAAAGATGGATTGCAGCGAGCGATTCCCATGCACTCAGATACGAATGCAGGCAATTAATCTAACTTATCGCGGTGGAGCAGCAACAACTTCTTGCATCAATGCTTCCGGTAAGCAACTTGGTTTGGTTATACCCAACGGATGTCTCTGATCGGACTCTATTCGTTTTTCTTGACCAAGACTTGTAAAATCAAACATCATACTGGTCCTATGGAAACTGAATGTAATTCATTAACACACATTATGGGTTTATATACTTTATAACCCTTGTAAATAATTCTTTGTATATATACATCATGTGGTTGTAACTACTGTCTACTTACATGTAAATAAATAAAATGGAGCTCAGCAGTTTCACGCAAACGAATCATTGTCGCAATGCATGTGTTCTAAACTAAGGAATTCGAAACTCTACAAAAATGGAATTAACGATTTGAAGAGTACTCCAAATCAATGCTAATGATTAATATAAAAATGAGAAAAACGCAGCCCACCAATCCAAACAGCCGTACCAAATGTTCAAAAAGAGGAAAAGATTGAATAAATTACATAAACTATTCAAAAAAGGAACTGCCAGAGTGTTTGACATGTTTATAAGTAGGCTACACCTCCTCTTCAATAATCCAATACCACCAAAAATGCATACTAAGCACTCATTATCACGAACTGAAAAACTACTCACATGATTTTCACGGACAAGTGTTCGTAATAACATGGTATATCAACATCAGTACTACCAAAGGCCGCAGAAAACAACATGATGTACAAGAATATCAATTTAAACCATAGGAAGATAAAATAAGGAGAGTAGAAGTTAAATAAAATGGAAATAAAAAATTGGACACATTTACTAGTTCCTCATGCAAAATAAAATTACATCATAGACACATTAGTCTCATTTCAACCACTAGGTAAAAGAAAACTGTGAGACGCATAAAAAATTACGATTTGATAATAATTAAAATAGTACAACGTTAGAAATATATTTGACAACAAATAAAGACCAAAACACCTCAATAATATTTTTAAAATCAAATAAATATAATTATTCTGCCAAACTCCTAAGATATATAGATATTTCTAAAATGTTATGTTTATTTATCCAACTCAAATTTTAGAGGGTTTCAAACAAATTCACGAATGTTTTCTAAATTTCTTTTCTTAGAAAATCGTTTTTGAGATTTTTTAAACTAGACAACATTTATCTTATATAAAAGTTATTAATTAATTATTTTTATTGTGAACAGTTTAATTTAATAAATATTAATTTTTGATTGCTCTTTTCATAATAATATTTTTAGTGCTACTACTGAGATTATTTTTTAAATTCATGTAATACATGCACAAAAGTAAAGTCTAGTACCATATGTCGACCGTATACTTTTCACAATACAAAATAAATATTCATCATTAGCAAAAAAAACAAAAAAGAAGAATATTCACAAAACATCCCGGAGAGATCCGGAGCCGGGTAGAAGATATTTGACTATTTGTAATTTCGGATAGGACACGACCCGACCCGAAACAAAACGGTCAAAATCAGCAGAAACACGTTGAATCATTCTTCTCAGGGCTGAGTGACGAGTCACGACGCGATTCATTTGAAGCTCGAAGTATCCTCCACTTCCTCTCTCTCTCTCGCGTTTGATCGATCCTTCCTCTTTGTAGATGTAAGTCGCACAATCAATCCTCTCCATTGATGAGTTTCTAGTTTCTCTCATCATCTTAGTTTCATCGCAATCAATCAATCAATCAATTCTTCGTGTGTAATTTCATATGCTATTGCGATTTTAGTGAAAATCTGAATTGTTTCGTCATTTTGTGGAATGATCTATCATAGAGTATTAAAATGATTGTGATTAATCAATGATATAATCTGTGTAGAATATCAAATGTAGTGAGCTATGTTTGTGTATAATCACTATGCAGATAACATTGTAGAGTTCGGCTTTTGATGGTGTGTAGCTAGCTGGTTTCATACTGTATAGAGCTTTAAACATTACTTGCAAAAAAAATGGCTTCAAGAGCGCTTCTCCGAAGAAGGAAGTACATCGTTCAGTCTCTAAGTGAACAGTTTAACACGATCCAATGTCTTTCAAGCGTTGAGCGTCAAGGATATGAGAGCATTAAGGGTCTGGATTCTGGAAAACCTGATTCCAAATTGCCTTATTTTCTCAAGAATAAAGAGTCGTTCACTTCCAATTTGGATGGGTTTCACACAAGTCGATTGCTTCAGTCTCCTAATTTTAGTAACGGAGGAGTTGGAAAGTTAGAGTTTCCTTACCCGTTGGGGTATAGATCGGTTCAACAGTCTTTGTGGTCTTCTGTGGCAACGGCCAACAAGCCTGATGATGATAAAAAGGGAGAAAAGATTACTTCACAAAGCAAAGAAGCCTCTCCGGAGGAGTGTGATGAAGCAGTGGAGGGGCTGAGTTTGGCTAAAGCTAAAGCTAAAGCGAAGAAATTGGAAGAATCGCAAAAATCTGATGTATACATTATGCAACGTGTGAGGGCGTTTCTTCTTGGAATTGGTCCTGCTTTGAGAGCTATTGCATCCATGAGCAGGTCAGGATTGTGGCTTTTGAGCTGTATTTGATGGAATTTTGTTGTTATTTTTAACATATGATCTGTTTTTGCAGGGAGGACTGGGCCATCAAGCTTCGCCACTGGAAAGATGAATTTAAATCTACCCTGCAGCACTACTGGCTGGGGACAAAGCTGCTCTGGGCTGATGTCAGAATTAGTGTTAGGCTGCTTGTTAAACTTGCTAATGGGAAAGGTCTCTCTAGGAGGGAACGGCAGCAACTCACTCGAACCACTGCGGACATTTTTAGATTAGTCCCGGTCGCAGTTTTCATTATTGTCCCGTTCATGGAGTTCTTGCTACCGGTAGCTCTTAAGCTGTTTCCAAACATGCTCCCGTCGACTTTCCAGGACAAGATGAAAGAAGAGGTATTGTTAAAAAATCTTCTCTGTTCTTTATGTGTAGAAATGTTTAGCCCTTGATCTAGTTCCCTAGAAGAATTTTCAATCTTTTGAACACGTGCTTACATCTGAGTACTGGAATTTCTTTTGTTGAAACTGATTTAGAGTACTAAGGCTACTCAATGCTGATAGTAAACTAGTGTACAAATTTAGGAAGAGCAGAGCAAAGAGGCTCAGTTTATTAATGCTAAAAGATACACAAATCATATTTATATTTTACTATTTTGAGCTACATTGATCTGGGAAGTATGATTTTGATTGATCTTTTGTCGTCTCACAGTTACTCTTTCCTGTTTGTCAAGTTAGATGCTAAAATTCTTGGAACGTTTCTTTTTCAGGAGGCGCTGAAAAGAAGGCTGAATGCAAGGATGGAGTATGCAAAGTTTCTCCAAGATACTGTGAAAGAAATGGCAAAGGAAGTCCAAACCTCACGCAGTGGGGAGATAAAAAAGACAGCAGAAGATCTAGATGGATTCATGAACAAGGTTCGCTTTTCTTGTTATCTTGTACAGTTAAGTTCCTTCTATTTAGTCACGATAGACTGATACCTTCGTTAATCAATTGTATAGGTCAGAAGAGGAGTAGGTGTTTCAAATGATGAAATTTTGGGCTTTGCAAAACTATTCAATGATGAGCTTACATTGGATAACATTAACAGGTTACACATTAGTCAAAATTGTATATATTACGGTACTACTTCTCTCTTGGCTTGTTTTGTTTATATATAATCTTCTTAACTGCAGGCCTCGATTGGTAAATATGTGCAAATACATGGGTATTAGCCCATTTGGAACGGATGCATACTTACGTTATATGCTTCGGAAAAGATTACAGGAGTAAGTTCACCACTCTGCTTATACTGCCATTTTTCTTGTCTCAATTTATTCTCTCTTTTCCACATAACCATTGGGCCTTGCCGTTCCTTGGACTTCGTAGGATTAAAAAGGATGATAAGTTGATCAAAGCTGAGGGTGTAGAGTCTCTCTCAGAAGCTGAACTTCGCCAAGCTTGCAGATACAGAGGAATGCTTCAATTGGGTTCAGTTGAAGAAATGAGACAGCAGGTTAATGCTCGTTTATAATTATTCAGCTTGCAATCTTTTCTGGAGGTGGTATTAAACAGATGATACTCTTTGTGAACAAGAAGAATGATCTTTTTTGTTTGGTACATGTGTTGTCTTAGAAGTTAAACTAAACAAATAGGTGATTTCTGATCTGCAAATCACTTTTTTGCAGTTAATTGACTGGCTGGATTTGTCCCTCAACCATTCAGTTCCATCATCCCTCCTAATTCTCTCTAGGTAAGCTTTTCCTGCAGCTCAATATACTATACGACAGAATTAAAAATGACTTTCCCGTATTTGTCTTTCAGATCTTTCTCGATGTCTGGGAAACTCAAGCCAGAAGAGGCTGTCCAAGCTACTCTCTCCTCTCTGCCAGACGAGGTTCTGGACACAGTTGGCGTCACAGCTCTGTCATCAGAAGATTCTGTATCAGAAAGGAAGAGGAAGTTAGAATACTTAGAAATGCAAGAAGAATTAATCAAGGTCTTCCTTTTTTCTTTTCCTACCAAAGTAAAAGCATGATTGAGGAAACTATGTTTCTCTTTTCCGTGGAGCCTTTGAAGTTTTGTCTTGTATGTGGAATTTGCTGAGATACTACCAGGAACCTCTTTTCTTGCTTACGTTGGGATTCAATTGAATGTAGGAGGAAGAGGATGAAGAAGAGGAGGAAATGGCAAAGATGAAAGAGTCTGCTTCAAGCCAAAAAGATGTAGCGTTGGATGAGATGCTGGCTTCTACAGCTAAAGATGCTAATGAACAAGCGATAGCAAAAACTCTTGAGAAACATGAGCAGCTCTGTGAGCTCAGCCGTGCATTGGCAGTTTTAGCTTCCGCATCTGTAAGGAGACATTACCACACTCTCATTTTGTTTACTATCAGAGATAAGAAAACCGTTAATGCTTATCGTTTCTTTTGACTTGCTTGGATCCCAGTCTGTTAGCATGGAGCGTGAAGAGTTTCTCAAACTAGTTAAAAAGGAGGTAAAATCTGCTTTGCATTGCCTTTTAGCTTTAATCTTGCTTTCTTGGACTTTTTCTGAGTACTTTTATCTTATGTTACAGGTGGATCTATACAACAGCATGGTAGAGAAAGGTGGTACAGATGACGAGGAAGAAGCTAGGAAAGCTTACTTAGCTGCTCGAGAAGATAGTGACCGAAGTGCTCAGAAAGCAATCGCTGATAAAACTTCTTCTGCACTGCTAGATAGGGTAACAACAAAGTTTATTTTTCTGTATCTGTAATAAACTATAGAAAGTCTTATTAAATCTCATCTTCATCTACCTTTCCATCTTTAGGTTGAGTCAATGCTCCAGAAACTTGAAAAGGAAATAGATGACGTCGATAACAAGATTGGAAACCGCTGGAGACTCCTGGACAGGTCTGTGTGGAATCATCCTATAGATTTGTTTCTGAATAATTTGGCAGTCGATAAATACAATTTTGTATGTACAGAGATTATGATGGAAAGGTAAGTCCAGATGAAGTTGCATCGGCTGCGATGTACCTAAAGGACACATTGGGCAAAGAGGGAATTCAAGAGCTTATTCAGAATCTTTCTAAGGATAAAGGTCACAACTCTTTTTTCTTTTTTCTTTTTTCTTCCATTGCCTTAACTTTTCAACTTGATCGAAGCTCTTTTTGTTTCCCTCTTGTAGATGGCAAAATTCTGGTGGAAGATTTGGTGAAGTTAGCTAGCGAGATTGAAGATGCTGAAGAAGCAGCTGAGGAGGCTGCGAATGAGCCAACCAAGCCTTGAGATTGTTTGTTCTTTTGTGTGTTGTCTCATTTTCACGATTCATTTTTCTGTTTACTGGAAAGTAAAATTCATATAGTATGACTAAAATCTATCATAATAAGTTTCTTGACACGTTTTTTTTTGTTATCAACATTATTGGTTTCTTCAAGAAAAGCTTTTTTATATGAGTTTGATATGAGTTAACGTGGGATAATAGATGAATGAACAAATTGAATCAATAAAATATCGTCGATTGGTTAGCATGGACAAAATATTTCACATACTCACTATTTAGGCTTTGGAGAAGCGTGATTCGCAGATATGTAGTTCGCTTTAACCGAACCACGACCAACACCATTTCTGTTCCCATTGTTTCTTCTTCTGTTGAATCTGAGTTTAGTGAACTCGTTACAGAAAGTCAAAACTCGACGATGGATTATTTTGAAAAGTGTTTTATTGATCAGAAGAAAGTAACGGTTGACAGATGCGTGAACAAACGGAAAGTAACCGGTGCTCGTCTGAGTTAGCCGTAAAAGTATAAGTCGGCGAGAAATGTAAGAGAGTAAATAGTTTTTAGCCGTCAGTCTCTGTGTGTGTTCAAGTCTCTCCTTCTGCTTGGCTGCTCTTGTTCTCTTTTTATATTTAAACCTCTTTTTATGTTCGTCCTAGGTTGGTTAAACCTAATGGGCTAAGACATGCCTTCCGGACCGAGCAGTCGGGCTATCAAGCCGAGCCTGTGGACCAAGCTGGTGGCACCGAGTAAAGTAGAGCTTCTGAGCCGAGTGTGAGTGTTGAGCTGATCAGCGTCGAGGAGCACCCAGTCGAACCGACTAAATAGGCTGAATCTCTTATTTGATGGCCTGGTGCAGGGATGTAATCCATCTCGTACATCTTCCAATCGCAGAACCAGCCTGACAGCAAAACTCACAATGTCTTCTCGCTCCTCATACCTTCGACTCAAGCTTTAATTCTTCATCTTGAATCAGGGCATTGTATAAGCTTCCTTAAGTGTAGGCAAAGGAACGAGCGTTTGCGCTATTGAAGAAGTAAGGGCAAACTTCATACTAGTCATTGTCGGTCACTGTTTCAAGAAAATCATCAAAGAAGTTTGACGAAATCTAGGTCCGATAATAGGAGAAGAACGGAAAAAGAAAATGGTCTCGTATGCGGATTACATAGATCTTAGAATCGATGAGCCAAACCATGTAGTAGTTAGGTTTGTAGATTTGATACCAATTACAAAGACAACAAAAGTCTAAGACTACAAAAACATAAACTACAAGTCTTACAAAATTTTGAGCATATTGAACTAGTTTTCAAACTTAAATAAAATAAACCAATAGTCAACTAAAATTTTATGGACCCACTACTAAAAAGAAATCGAGGCATTACATTCTCAACTATTCAAATCTATAAATATCTCTGTGGATGTGGTTCAAAAAAAAAGTTCTCTGTGGACACATACACGAGTAGCGATTTGTTTGACAAGACTGTCCGTATGGTGGTGAAAATCTGAAAATATTGGACCAATTGTTTTTTTTTCTGTTGGTTACTGACATACCTACATGTTATATTCATAGTACTATCACACGACAATGAATGATCAAGTCCCCAGAAGGTCCAAGGAAAAAAAAAGTCTAGTGATGGAACACATGGACTAATCGAACTATCAACCTTTCTTTATGACAACATTCTCTTATCTATTTCTTTTCCAAATTTAATTGCCACCCTCTCCTTTTCTTTTCTTCTTTTGTTGAAAATCTCCTATTACTTTTTATCTCTAAGTAACTTTGCTTTTTAAAATTAGACACTTTCAGTTTATGGGATGCAAATTCTTCTTCTGTTACTATTTTTGGTTTAGATAAGCACGGATGCTTACGAGCATAAGATTCTTGTAACATCTTGTATGGCTGTTGTTTTATTAAAAAAATAATAATAATTGAAACTTATTTAATTTTTAGTTACTTTAAGTATTATTACGGTCTTGTGGTATTTGTAAATAAGGGATCGGAAATAGAATGCTACACAGTTTTTTTGCTTAGAAATACAAATATCTACCTTTATGAATTAATTTATTTTCTAAAACATATATACTCCATTTAAAAACAAGGGAATGTACGTGTTGTCCTTTATTATAGATTCTTTTAATTAATTCGATACTCATTTATTACATTTAGTGTATATAGGGAAAAGTGAATAAATTGACCGACATATTTTACTTGTTTAAAAACTTAAATTTTTGTTTTTGCCATTTTATTCATTCGATTATTACATTAACATTTAAATAGCGTGTATGTGTATAAAGGCCACACAAATCTCTTGGCTTAGAAACAAACAAACTCAATATTTTTCCAACAAGTTTATAGATATAAATATGATGAAAGTGTATTATGTGATCACCAAGATGAACTCAAAAGTAGAACAAAAAGCAGATTCTATTGCCACTGGTTGTTTTTCTAGTCCATGTTTTCCGAATGTTAAGATACCGTTGCATCAAACTAAAATGATACGATTGTAGCTATATAACACTCCTATTCCATGTAGAATCTATAAAAATTGCATCACGCACCATATAAGTAAAAACATTCTCATTTGTTCCCCCTTTGATTTATTTAATGCATATTAAACTATTGTAGTCATTATCACCGTTCATTACTCGTACCATAAAATGCTTATTATAGTACTATAGATGTTTTAATTTCATTAGGGCATGTAAAGTCAACTGATTAAACGAAGAAACCCATGACCCATCGATCTAAGTTCTTCGTCCTCCGCAGCCATTATCCCTCTGACAATTGAAGTAAACCGCAGCCACGGGAAGGCCGAGATTGTATAGCGCGGCAAACTCACGAGTGTTAAATTGTGGGCGCCACCCTGGTTCATACACTGTTTGCCTCCCGAGCTGCCGGAACAATACCAGCACGAGACGATGAATTCCCGAGGTGGGCCTTGGACTCTCGTAAGACACAATCTCATTGCCTGCGAAAACAACCATCAAACATATATATACATTGGTTCTATCAACCGCATATATAGCCGTCAATCTTTGGAATAAAACTCACCAAAGTTTGTTCCAGTTGTCGCAGGGATATCAGTCACCAACCTGTAATGAGAGTATCCATATAGACTTTTACGATATTGTACCAACCCATATTAAAATGCTACTTAAACTAAAGATTTGTAAGAAAGATAATAACGTAATAAATAGGTTATCGGTGCTAATGAGATAGTTATATTGTGATTGTAAAGCAATAGATCTTCGGTGTAAGTGACACCAAAACATGCATTAAGTAATATTCAATGCGCGTCTTTGAAAGTTTGGTATGGTGCATGCATACTTAACAATATATATGTAATATGGTTCATGCATTTACTAAAGTGAAACATATATATATATATATGTTTTATGTAACACTAGTAGATAAAAATAAAGAGACTAGTAGATAAAAATAAAAATATATAAAGTGACACTAAAAAGAGGTGTTGTGTAGTAGCTGTGATATAACAGGAAACCTGGTCCTACTAACTTCAAGTCACAAAGATACGTCATCAGGCTAAGAATGTACAAACAACTTTAAAGTGGAAAACCAAATGTTTGTACAAGTCATGTCCAATTGGATTAATGTGTAGCTTGTTTTTTTTTTTTTTTTGATCAACCAATGTGTAGCTTGTTTAAGAAAACATTTATACCTATGGTATATATATAGTAATGCTAAGTTTTTGAATCTCTTCAGTTTAGCATAAGGTGTTTGGGCTTTGTTAGGAGACAAAGTGATAAACCGCTTTCTCAAAGCTGATTCTACATGTACTTCTATTAAGCGGAAAATATTTTTACTTTTGTTATCAGTGAATTACTTAATTTTAAAGTCTCCAATTAATATTTTTTCATTTTTCCATGTCTAGTTGTGTGTATATATAAATTAAAGCAAAATTGTTTGAGGATATAACAAAAAGGTGGATAAAAGAGGTGAACTAGTTCACAAACCAATGGAGATATTCTCGAAGGTGCGGGTTGCTAGGACTTGGAACATCTGGATCCACCATAACCTTCATTAAACCCATCAACACTAAAATACGTTACAAACAAGACGATTTTCTTTTTGGTAAAAACAAATATATAAGTATCAGTCTCAAACTGATGAAGAAAGCATAATTAAGTTTGAGAAATGAAGTAACACATGAAAGAAGAAGAGAAAACGGTAGGTAGTAGCTACTAGTCCAAAAAACGGTAGGTTGTAGCTAAGTGTATATATAGGCAGTGTATCTAAAAGACTAACTTGAATATACTTATTCAACAGGCATCAAATATACCACAATAGAGATCAAATATTCATCAATATATTTGTTAAATGGCCATCCATTTTCTTAATTATTATATTTTAAACATTTGAACCCATATACTTTTGCCTTTTATGAGTATTGTAAAATTTCTTAGAAAAATTACGATCTAAATTATTAAAGGAACAAAGAAAATCCCCAAGATTCTTACCGAAACTAAAAGCAGTAGTATGCAAAAAGTTTTGGGAAAAAATGAAAACCTTTTGGCAAAAAAAAGTTTCTGAAAAGAAACATCTGAGACTTAGAAAAGAGACCAAGAAAGAAGAGAATTCTGGTAGGATATAAAACTGTTTACATTTTCTTTGGGATTTGGTGAAATGCTCATGGGTTCATCTTCATTGTAAAAGATAAAAAAAAAACACTATACTTACTGCTATGGTATATCTCGAAGTTAAACCAATAAATCGTAAGAGAACAGAACAAGAGAAAGATTTCACTAAAGGCCTCTTTGTGGGTCAGCGTGGCCAAGATAAATTGCATGAAAGAAGAAGAGTAATGAAGCAATGAAGAAGAAATAAGAAACAGAGAGTTTAAATGTAAGAACCAAAGTATAGAAGTTCCTTAGGTCTTCTCCACCAATCTCAACTCTTGGCTTGTTGATAATTTGAGAAGGCCTTATATCCAACCCATTTGTCACCTCTCTTTGGCCGTATGTAACCCTTAGATCGATTGATCTTGTGAACCGTTCAAGAACGTCCCCTATCACTCCCCCTACCACAAGAGGATCTCTGTTATTTACAGACATCTCTGATCTAAAACAAACAGGTTGTTTCTGATTTATTTATTGGTTCTTCTATCTTCTGAACCAACCCTCTACATGTCACGTATATATATAGTGTCTTGGGAGTCGGTTTAACTCGGGTCGGAGAGCTCATCACCGCAATCTTTTTCCTGTACAGTGATGTACGAGAATCCAAAACTGATTCTACGTACATCACATATTGTCTTCTTATTCCATAATTATTATTTTCTTTCTTTTATGTATTCCAAAGCCACCACTCTAATAGCTAGACTGATAATATTCCAGATTATCTCGCACCCACTTGGTAGCCAATAATATTTTTATATATCCTTTAACTATATATATACCTTTCGACTTATGACTCAAAATAAATAAAATATCTCTCCACCATATTTACTAGTGTATTGTTTATACATAAAAGAGTGCAAATAACAGCGAAATCTGTGTTAGAAAACATAACTTTTTCTAGTTTAGAAGAACAGTATTTTCGTATAAAAATACCCATTTATGAACGAGTATTAAATGATTTGTGGTAATAATTATGATGTGTAATAATGATAATTAACTTGTCTTGATTTGAAGAATTTGTACCAAACGATTTACCTGTAAATGAACACAAATATAAATATTTATAACTAACTTAACTATAATAACTTTTTATTTTTAGGCTATACATTGATTATACAAATAATGGTATTAGCTTTTCCTTTTTGTTTTTGTTTTAGCTTTTGCAACAAACTTTTTCGAATTGGTAAAAATTGTATCTACGTTAGAACTTAGAAGAGTGGCCTACCTTATTTTGAAAGACTTTCTTATTAGAAGAGTTGTTATATATATATTTAACCCAGAGGTGTTCCGGACCTTAGACAGAAACAACGCAAGATAAATAAATTAATTAGCACACAATAATTTATCTTACTTTTGATATTTGTATCTCCAATTTGGACTTCTGGAATCTTATATATATATATATATAATTTAAAATAGAAATTAAATTTTATAATATTAAAATTTACTTTTAGGTCTTTTTGTCATAACATGATCGGAAAATATAAATCTAATACGATGTCAATAGTGTTTCGCTGTAACATTTAAGTTAATTTTTTTTGTTTATTTATAAACGATATAATGCATGGGAAAAAAAAGATATCACGTATTAAAGGACTAAATAATATGACAGCTTTATTTTCTTACAGTGTAGCTCAAAATAAGACTTAAGAAATAACGAGAGAAGCGAGTTGTAAAATGTGATATAGCTAGCGTTCTTAATTTCAAGTTCCAATAATAGACACACATATGGCATATTTGGTAGGCCTGGGCACGGCCCGTGCCGCACGGGTCAAGTACCCGGCATTTTTTAGGTACTTGTTACCCGACTTGGTTTGTTCAAGTTCTTGTATTTGTTGCTTGTATATGACTTATTTTGAACAAGTACTCGCTATACCAAGTACTTGCAATTTTTTTTAATACTTATAAATTACTTAACTTGGTTTATTACTTGATTTTATCTTTTACAGTTTTACTTGACTTGATTTGATACTTGATATTTTCAATTACTTAACCTATTTTCCTTAACTACTTGAAGTTAAAACACATAATTTTACTTTTACAACTCTGTATATAAATCTCAGATTTCCGTTAGGCTAAATCGGTTAGTACTAGCCCAATAGTTTAGTAATGTTGGGTATTTATATTTAAACACACAATTCTTTTAGTTTTATAGACATATAATACATCAAATTTTAATTAACTAATAAATTAGATACCAAATATTTAATAAACTAAATAATATATAACAAGTAAAGGAGCAAGTAGAGGATACTAAGTAACAAGTTAAGTAGCTAAAAATAAAAATATACTTGTTATTTGACTTGTACTTATGAGTAATAAAATCCGTTTATTTGTTACTCGACTTGATTGTAGCAAGTACTTGTTTTTTTAAACCGAACCGAGTCAAAGTAGTAAATATAAGCCGAGTATCAAGTAACAGTGCCCATGCCTAATATTTGGTGCACTTGATATAGAAAGAATAAATATATCATACGTAATCTATCCATGAAACCAGTAGACAAAGAATGTTTTTAAGAAAAACCACATTGAATTAAAAGCTAATGAATGTACTTTAATTTGAAATATCAACCATCTATTTTACAAAAAGAAATATCAACCATCCATTTGTTGAGGCGCTGTTTGCGTCTACGCATAAACTTACTAATTTGGGAGATTTCGTTTTTGACCATTGCCACTAATTAGACCATATATTTATTCAGTGATGAGTTTATATAATTGACCTTTAATCGTTCGTAATATTAGTCAGAAAATTTGAATAGTAGATTTGAAATGATTTTTCATAGTATATTTTGTTTTGTTTTGAACTATTAGTATTATGTTCTTGGTTACACAATATTTCGAAATTCAAATAAATAAATAAATAAATCGAAATTCAAACTTATCAAAACCATATAATATTTGAACTTATAGTATTTAATCTATAACAAAACTAGACCATAGTGAAAGAAAAACTATACCATAGTGTGTAGCATCAATATAAATTTAATCTATAAAAGTAATATCTAATATTCGGTTTGCGTACAGTTTTAGCATTATAGAGCTGAAATTATACAAAAGCCATGCATGTAGATTTCCATTTAATTCGTGCTAAATTGCTAATTTACATAAGAACGAAAATAAATTGTGGTAGTAGCGGAAGTCTGGTTGCAGACAAGAGAGATGGATTGTGCCCACTTGTCTTTTATTTTTCTAATTTTTTCAAATAAGTTGCAAACACTAATCTTCTAGTTTACCGGTAAATATATACTTATTAGCTAGCTAAGAGTTTTATTTATGAAATATGAATTTTCATAGTTACAAGAATACATTTTGACTTTTGGAATCGCAACATACTATAGTCATAAACCGAACAATTTAAGACAACACACACAGAGTAGTCTGTTTATTGGCCAGAATGATGCTAATAGGAGACCTGAAAGCATCTTTATAGCATTTCATGGAGACGTGGGTTTATAGTATAGTCGACTGACGTTATCCTATTACCAACCACTTTGTAATAGGCTTCAATGTTTTTTGTATTATAACTTGTAAGTACAAGGTTCGTATTTAGTATAAGGAAGAAACCCTAAAACAAGAACCGGTCACCCTTTGTCAAGGAGAATTTTCGGTTATTCTGCTAAAACAAGAGAAAATGTGTCAGAAGCTTTGTGTGATAATATGCTCCACCAAACTAAGGTTAAAGAAAAAAGAGACTTTGATGAAGTACATATAGTTTATAAAGATTCATTTGAGACTATGATTTAGCAAGGTAATGTATATATTAAGAAAGAAACAAACTTTTTAATAACCAATTACTAACCGGAAGTACATGTAGTTTATAAAGGTTCCGACTGGTGACATGTAGTATTAGAGTTGAATTACAATATGATTTATAGTTCGATGTAACTTGCAGTAAAAAGTATGTGGTAAAAACGGTAAGTTTATGTGGTAAGTTTTGCAGTAAAAATAAAAGTTATCATTTTGTTAAAACTTGTGACTGGTAACATTTTTGATGTATAAGTTGCAGTATGAGTTCTGAATAAAAGAATTAAATATAAAAACAGAGAAATAAATATTTTCGTATTAAGCTATTTTTTAAATAAATAAAAATATTTTTTTAAATAAGTATAAAAGTTTAAAAAATAATGTTCAGTATATATAATTTTCTAAGTATTATAATAACTACTAATAATATGTATTTTAATATCAATAATAAGTTAAATTAAATGAAATAATATTATTAGCATGAACTTTAAATTAAAAAACCAAATAATAGAAACAAAATTACAAATGTTTGTGAAAATTAAAAAAAATTACAGACCTTAAGCTTTCGGGTTTTGAAAATGACGTGATACCACACTAAGTTAGGTCAATATATATAGAATTTTGTGACTGGTATTTTTTTTGAATTATCAAATAGAATTTATGCTTAAGGTTTTGTATAATTGACTAAACATTTGAATAATTCAAAAAATTAGGAACAAGAAAGATTATAAAATCTTTGACTAGCATAAATTTAGGTAGAGTATTTATGGGACACTCAAATGGTTGTTCACGATTTTCTCTTGTAAAAAGGTTTGTTCACGATTTTTTTTTAAAAAAACAGAAAAATTAATTAAATTTGTAACACAACTCTTAAAACATGGAATTTTGGTTGATGTAGGTTTATGTTTTGAGTTAGCAATTTTATAAAGGGTTTAAGTCAAAGTTGTAACTCAACTACAACACATCTTAAATCAAACTTAAAATCAAAAAAATAAATTTAATGCATGATTGGTAACATTTTTGAGTTACAAACTTAACTCAAACTTAATCAACCCTACCACATGTCACCAATCAAACCAAAAGATTCATTTGAGACTATGATTTAGCAAGGTAATGTATATATTAAGAAAGAAACAAACTCTTTAATAACCAATTACTAACCGGCTGACAAACTTATCAACTAAAATTTCGCTAATGATATTGTCAAATGCAGAATAATTATTAGATAAAAGTAAGAGAACCCACCATCCTTTTATGAAAATGACATTCAGAAGTCATCAGACCAACTGAATAAATTGGGTACATGAGAAAGCTTTAGAGTAAGACAAAACATTTCTTGGGTCTCAGTGTGATGTCCTCATTAAAATCCCTTCGTTCACTCGTCTTGTTCGCTTGTTGGCTCTGGCGTGCTTTGTAACTTACTTCGGTGGCTATAAAATATCAATAGGTGCTAAAATACAGACCCTCAACTTTTGTTTTCTTCGTTTTCATGTGGAACAACCGAACAAGTAAACATACATTTCTTAATTACTACCATCGGGTGGAGGAGAAATTAAATAAAAATAGTAACATAGAAAAAAACGAATCTAAAAATAGAAAGAATGCTACCAAGTAGAGATGTCTCTATACTTTGCCACTCATCCAATCCTTTAGGGAATAATCTTCTCTTTAGCCAAGATTCTCGCTTCTCTATCATTAACGTATCTGTTTTATTTCATATGCTCTCTTTTTCTTCTTTTTCAATTATGTGAACAATCTTATTATTCTTGATAAACTTCCAGCTCATCATCTCTTATTTTGGACCTTACTGAAAAATAAAAATTATACATAAATTCAAACGAAGATATTCTGATTATATTTATTGTTGTTATTGTTGTAGGTTATTTTCATCTTGTTTCAATAATTATAGAAATGGAATAAGTAAATTATTGGCTGTTATAAAACGTGATCATACGAATCTAATTGCTCCTGGTCACTAGTTTAAAGCACGAATTTCAGCTTTTAATGAGAAAAGAAATAAAAATCAATTTAATCCTAGATTTGAATGATGGAAACCGGCTACTTTTTCATATCTTTAACCTATGTTTACCATTATCAACGTAGTTTTTAATATTCATTTTTATCATCTCAATGAGTCGATACATAAATACAAATGCTATATTAATTTCTATGAGTTCTTAATTCAAAATTAATTGGTAAAAATGAACACATTGTCAAATTAATTGGTATAATTTCTATGAAATTATATGTTACTATGGTTTACATTTTTATGTATGGTTCTTAATAACACATTGTCAATGTTTTTTTTGTCATCTTAATCTTGATTTCGTTTCAATATTTTTTAAGGTTCATGAGTTTTGAAATCAAAACTGATTGCTATATATTAAATATATTTGTTATTCTAGATTTTATTATACTTGTATGTTAACACTCGAAATTACATAGTTTTAGTGCACAGTAATCTCGGAACTAAATTAGATAATGGCATACATTTGTGACTTCGAGAGAACCCTTTTCTATATCATTTGACACCACTATATGTTGACGGTAAGTTTATAAATTTTTTCAACAAAAAAATCTCATGTGTTCAGAAGTCCAACAACATCAATTTCGAATGCTTTCATGAATACCAGAGATCGTCTATGAGTAGCATTCTGATAATTTCGTCTTAATGTATCACCATTTCTTGTTTTTTTTTTTAAAACTATATGGTAATAATTAGTTCAAACAAGATATCTAATCACACAAATAGCATATCCAATGGGAAATCAGAATGAACGACGTGTCATCTCAGTTGAAAATATGACGATGGATGCATGAGGGGTAACCTCGTGGGAGTGGGACGGTACACAAAAGCTCACACGTAAGCATAATGACCACCAATAGAAAACCATAGCCACATAATCTTTTCCGGAAAGTCAATAAAATATTTATAAATTATTATATGAGCATCATGTTGTGTGTGATTTATAGTGTTCCAACCAGAAAGTGGAATTCTTGTAGGTTTGACTTCTTCCAACCACAGAAGAACACCAAAATAGTGATTTCATCGTGGGCCGAAAAGTAACAAAAGCAGGCCCATATGTAAATGGGCTATCTATCTTAGTGGCGCGAAACACAGTAAATTTTTTACCAAAGGTGTCAGATGGAGGCAAAACCACCCGTCAAATCCTTGGCGGGAAAATCAACGAAAAACCTCCCAACATTTTTATTTATTCATTTTTCTCTTTCAAAGGGAGCCTCCACTAATCATCATCTCTCCTTCCATCTTGTATCGAGCTAGGGTTGGATCTGCGAATCGAAAAGAAAAAGAAATGGATGTTGTTGAGAATCGGAAGACGATCGTTGCGAAGAAGCGGAAGAGAGAACCGGCCGCGATTGAGAATCTAAGCCCGGAGGAGAAAGACGCTCAGATCCAATCGTTGAGGCTGGAGATGGAAGGCCTCTTCGCTTATTTCAGGCAAACGATTGTTCAGACTCAGACGCCAGATCTGACCGATTGTTCATCCTCTTCTGTGAATTCATCGGTGGCGTTGTTGATGGAGGAGACGAGCTTGCCCTTGTCGAAGCTCGTGGATGAGATTTTCTCGAAGCTGAAAGAGAAGATCGGAAGCGTTACGATGGCTTCCGTGAAGACGGCTGTCGTCTCCGTCGGGCAGAGAGTTAGTTACGGCGTGCCTAACGCAGACGCTGATGTATTGGAAGATGAGAATGAGTCTTGTCTCTGGTGCTGGGAGGTAGTTACTACTTTTATCTTTTTGTTTCTTCTTCAATTAGTAGTTTTGGGGATTTTATTAATGATTTTGATTATGAACAGACGAGAGACCTGAAGATGATGCCTAAATCGGTTCGTGGATTGCTCAAAGTTAGACGGACTTGTCGGAAGAAGATTCATGAGAGGATTACTGCTGTTTCTGGTAAAATTGATGATTTATTTACTCTCTATTGATTGTTTTATATGATGTGGAAGGCTTATTGGTTGTGTTTTTTTGTATTTACACAGCAATGTTAGATGTGTTACAAAGAGGAGAAACTGACAAGTCGTTTAGATTTGATCTGAACAAAGCTGCTGAGAAGCTTGGGAAAGTACTGAGTGAAGTGGATATTCGATCGTTCATGGATAATATGTTGCAGAAGAATAGTACTGAGATGTATGCTTTTTTAAGTTGTTACTTCTTTGTTTATGTTTTTTTCTTTCTTCTTGCTTAGTTGTTGTTTTGGTTGTTAAAGGGCTGAGAAAGATGCGAAGCGGGAAGAGAAACTGCTTCTTAAACAATTGGAGAAAACTAAATGTGAAGCTGAGAAGGAAAAGAAGAGGATGGAACGTCAAATGCTTAAAGAAAAATTGCAACTTGTAAGGATATGATCTAGTGCTGTATATTCTCTGGATTTGCTATTTTATTTTGAAATCTGATCATTTTGTCTATTGTTTTCAGGAAAAGGAGCAGAAGCTGCTACAGAAGGCACTTAATGACGATAAAGAAAAGGAAGAGGCCGAGTCAAGAAAACGTATTAAGAAACAGCAAGATGAGTCAGAGAAGGAGCAGAAGCGTAGAGAGAAGGAACAAGCGGAGCTAAAGAAGCAGCTTGGGGTACAGAAACAGGCTTCTATCATGGAGAGGTTCCTTAAAAGAAGCAAAGACACTTCATCCACCCAACCCAAACTTCCTTCCGGTGAAGTAACTGCTCAGAGTCCGTCATGTGCAAAACCTGAGGATGAAAGTAGAACAGTTATTCAGGCCATTGACAATGCCTTTGCAACAACTTGTGAAGCTTCAGTTGATGATATTCGCAGGTATGGCAGTTGTTTTCATTGGTGGTTGATCTGCAAAGTATCGTTTTGGGTATTGTGGTCTGAGTTGTGTTTCTTTGTAGGGAACATTTTGCTTCCTGGCGTCGGCTGGGTCATTCGAGAATACATTGGGGGATGCGTAGGAAGCCAAAGAGTGAACTGTTTCCTAAACTAAAACTATCTACAAATAATGGAGGTGAACCTAACATGGAGAAGCAAGGAGATGGATGTGAAGAGAAACATTTAGGTGATGTATCTTGCATTAGGCAGAGCGAGTCTTCGTCATCTGATCGTAAGAAGTCCAGAAGAGCCATGAAGTTGTTACAATTTGATAAAAGCTTCAGACCTGGCTTTTATGGTATTTGGCCAACCCAAAGGTTAGTACTTATTTTGAATTTTAAAAAATATTAGGCAGTAAGTAAGCAAAGCATATTAGATCATTTGTTAGTTTTTAGTCAGCTAGAAACATGTGAAATCTTGTCTAACTCCAAGCTTTTAGCTTCTCCATGAGTTTGTTTGTTACTGCTTTTGCATAGTTGGCAGCTGTCTGTGTGACTACCTCTTCTCCATGCTGTTTATTAAAGCATGGTAAAGAATGTCCGAAGACATTGTAGTTCTTGTTTAAGTGAACGAATCTTCGTCTATTTTGGATATGTGGTTACTACCATTCTCTACTTTCATTTGGATTAAACAATCATCATAGCTAATTTTAATGTAGTGATTGCATTAGTGATCCTGCTAGAGTTGCAACAATAATTACACTATTCTGATATACAAATATTCACTCTCTAAATTTTCTTACAAGTACTGATGGTTCTTCTGTTGAACATTGACAGTCAAGTTGTAGGGCCACGTCGTCCTCTGAAAAAGGATCCGGAATTGGATTATGAAGTTGATAGCGATGAAGAATGGGAAGAGGTAATTTAATTTACTTTAACACTCTCCTTTGGGAAATTATTATGCTGTTACAACCCAAGAACTGGATAAGAGATCACTGGTTAATAAGGTGTTTTTGCTTTTGTATAAAGGAACAAGCTGGTGAAAGCCTTTCAGATTGTGAGAACGATGAAGAGGAATCTTTGGAAGAAGGATGTTCAAAGGCTGATGATGAAGAAGATGATAGTGAAGATGACTTTATGGTGCCTGATGGGTATCTCTCAGAAGATGAGGTATCACATGCATTTTTAACTAACTCTTCATAAATTCTTCTACCGAATGGTTTTGCTTAGGTGAAAAAAGTTTCTTAATGTAAACTCTTGTGATCGTTTGGTTCAGGGGGTTCAAGTGGACAGCATGGATCTTGATCCGTCTGAACAGGATGCAAGTTCATCTCCATCTAAGCAAACAGATCAAGAGAGTCAAGAGTTTCGTGCATTACTACATCAACAAAAACAAGTGCAAAGTTTGACTGACCACGCTCTTGCGAAAACGCAGCCACTGATTATATGTAACCTAACGCATGAGAAGGTCTCTCTTTTAGCCTCTAAAGATCTAGAGGGGACACAAAAATTGGAACAGATATGTCTGCGAGCTCTGGTGGTGCGTGCATTCCCTTGCTCATCGTCTCTCATTGAGATATCGATCAGTGACATACAAGATGAGGATCAAGAAGCAGCGGCCAAGTCATCTTGTAGTCAGAGCACTCCTCCATCAGCTTCAAAATCAAGATCCATACCAGACTCAGATTTACCAACAATTGTGAGTAGATTTTTCTCCAAATAAATAACATTTTTTCATTATATATTTTAGATAGCTCTAACAAGAAATTGGCGTGACAGGTATCAACAATTCAATCATGTTCTCAAGGAATCAACAAAGTGGTTGAAACATTGCAGCAGAAGTTTCCTGATGTTCCAAAGACCAAACTAAGACAAAAAGTGCGCGAGATATCAGATTTCGAGGATAGCCGTTGGCAGGTTAGTTCTTACATGATGATACTTTGATTGATCTGCTCTGAGTGAGACAGAATTGCTTATCCTTTGTTCTAATGAACAGATAAAGAAAGAAGTATTGACAAAGCTTGGACTATCACCATCACCAGATAAAGGCGTTAAGAGGCCGAAAATGATATCCACATTCTTCTCGAAGCGGTGTTTACCTCCTTCCACAAACCCACCACCACCCGCTGTTGAAGAACCAGCAAGATTGGATAATGAGAATGATGCTTAAGTCTCTCTTTACAGTTTCCATCTTTCTTTTTTCGGATTACATCCCTCAAAACTCTTTTTCGGCTTCTTGTGGGTTCTGATTGTATGATCGGGCAAAGCGTTTCAGATGAGGGAATGAATGATAATCGGTTAAGAAGTAACCTGAGATGTGTTTTGTTCAGGTTACAAGTCTATGCATAGCCTTTACAACTATAAAATCTTATGTATTTGTTTTCATTACAGTATCCTTTTTGTTCATTACAACGTTTTGTATACTATCTTTAAGTAACAAAAAACAATATATGGGACCGTGTAAAGTACTATTTTCAAACAGTAATCAAATACCATATCTAGCAGTATAATCGTATCGCATAGAAAACCCAACAAGGCCAATTTTACAACCAAACAAAATAAACTGAAATTCATTATGATTTTTATTTCATGTATATATATTAAAAATTTATTGAATGCAAAAAATAGTATACTAAGCGAAATAGTTTTTAATAAATAATTATTTTTAATACTTTTTAGCTTGATCTTTTATATGAAAACCAAATTCAACTTCAAACCATACTGATTTTTTTCTTTTGTTTTTTTTTGATAAAGAGGTACCGAAGTAATGAAGTAAAATTCTGAAATCAGGAAAGGGTGTCTTCAAACCAATTCTGAAACTTAGCCATCTCCTTAGAAGGCAAAGCAGCCAAGACATAAACACCTTTACTATCTCCATCAATGTCTGGAAACAGCAAAACTATGTCTTTCCGATGATACACAACGGGACAGCAATACTTAGGCTTTCCCCATGGATACTCAACCTCCGCAAAACCTAGTTTCCACCAAGAAGAAACCAAAACCTCCCCATGTGGGAACCCTTTGTACATCTCTCCCCAATCTATAGCTGATCTCGCGTATTCATCTGTGATCTGATTCGCACCTTCTCCCACCATTTCCACTATCCTCCCAAACGGCTCTTCGAGCAATGCCTTTCGTTTAGCCTTCGCGTACGCGGTTAAAACCGCGTTTCCAGTGTACGAAGAGGGGAGCTGAGGATTCAGCCTCCCTCTGATGTCCACCGCCTAAAGAATCGTTGATTCTTTTTCAAGATCCTCTTCTTTTACATAAGAGAGTGCCTTGCACCTCCAAACCAAAGCGGTTACGACGTTGAAACCGGTCGCACGAACACAACCAGTACTACTGATACTCTCTGAGGCCTTCTCCTTCAGTCTCAGGATTTGTTGAGATGATAGCTTGAAGATGTTGAAGTCTAAGTGCTCTGAAGTGGCTTCGAAGACGGTTGTTGTTGTCTCGGAGTCTTGGATCTTGACAAGCTCGTGGTGTGGGAATGTGACACGTGGTGGAGAACGAGCTTTGAGAAGAGTACGGTCGTTGCATGGAGGGGTTGACAAGGGCTTCTCGCTTAGAAAGGAGGCTAAGTTGTCGAGAAATGTTTTGAAACTAAGTCCGTCGAACGTTGTATGGTTTGTTGAGATTCCTATTGCAAATCCACCGCACTTGAATGATGTCACCTGCCCATATTTTTAACTTTTTAAGTACGTATACATATTGATCTCCATTACTTGGATCAAACTATAGAATATTTCACTTGTCATGAACACATACTACATCACTAATGATGTCCATTAATTTAGACTGATTTATGTTCGGTTGTCAATAAAGGAGCAACCAAGAAAAACCAGCATTTTAATTCTTTACGCGGTACAAGTAGATTAATGTGGCAATCATTTATTAATTATTTAAAAAGTTTTATTAATGCTAGCAAGTACTAGCAACTAAAATAAATTGACATTACGAAAAACTTTAATATATATGTACTTTGATAACTTTATACTAAGTGTTAACTAGATTCCCACCCACAATTTAAATAAGGTAAAAACAATATTTATGTCAGTATTGTTGTACATTGGAAGAATTTCAAACCTTTTTGGCAAGTTATCTGTCTGCAGGCAAAACTGGAACATCCCGAGTAAATATTTATGTCACATGTTGCTTTGTGTTTACATGTTTCGTTATACTTGATATATACATATTTGTTAAGGATTGAGTAGGGTAGTTGAGCTACTTAAACTAAAGATCTCCTAGGGGTTTTTCTTTTCCTTCAGGTTTTCGATTTATCCGTTTAGCTACCCAATGCATATGATTAGTCTTTTGAGTATTGTTTACTCCTAAATATTTAACTTAGCGTTTGTGGTTTATTACAAATGATTGAGGAAATCCTTAATTACCTAAATTATGTATTTCATTACAGATTTTAATTAAATTAATAAACTAAAAAGAATCCGATACTTTGATACTATTTATTTGTAACTACTAATTTTGCCTGCCTATTGGCTTGTTAAAAACATGTTGACTGAAAGATACTATGAACTGTATTACCAGTCATGAAATTTAATAACCGGAAGATCGGTGAAGCAAATCTTAAATTATTTTCTGAAACGTGTGGAATAGTAAAAAAGTTGCTAGTTTATTTGTCTACGTACGTTGGAAAATCAAAATCGTATTCGAATCGAAACCTATATCAACATAGTCAAACAGTTACCATTGTCTATTGCTTAATTACATATGTAAAATGAACGTACGTGCTCCTTTATTTGACAACAAAAAAACGTGAATATGAATCTTCTTGGTTTTGAGTCTTCCGTAAATTTGATCAAATTTAATCGTAGGTGGCAACTTCGATATCTTGCCTAACATTTTATCAAAAAATTTAAAATTTGTGTGTTTTATCCTTGTATTCCCTTGAACTATATGTCAAGGTTTTAGTCTATCAGCTCGCACGATGATGCTGCTATTTCTCTTCTAACCGTTTAATTCTAGCAATGAAGAATTTTGTGAACAAAAAAGAAAGAATCTTCTTGGTTTGTTTATACAAATTTTATTTGCTTGGATCTTTTGTTGTTTTTCTTAAGATCCTCAGAAACTTTACTTGTGTGCTTTATTATACGACGTACACTCAAAACTGGTAAAAAATAATATTTTTAGGATATTACTTCACAAAAAAACGAATTAATTAACGTGGAAAAGTGTAGGTTTAGGATTGAATAATAGGAAGCAATTTGTTGGTTACCTGAAAAGCAAACAGTGGTTGATCATCTTTAGGCAAAATTTGAAGCTGACTTGTAACCAATTTAGCAAAAGCTGGATTTGGATAAACCAAATCTCCAAGCTCCTCCAAAGTGTAATCACTCGCTGCCGTTACAAACCCAGCTCCGGCACCGTTACAGTCAACATCAAGCCGACCAGAGCTAGGGTTCAGCCGAAGTCTCCCAGCCAAAAACTCGTAAACGTCCATTGCTCTCACCAACGCCTTTCTCAGCATCTCCGACACAATCTCCGGAGGAAAATCTTTGTTTGGTCGGAAGAAATGAACCGTTTGGACATCAAAGTTAAGAACTTGGTCGACATTTGACAAAAACATAGATTTTCTCTCATGAGTTAAGGTTTCTTGAGATGGGAAAATGAGTGATGCTTCTTTGATCGTCACTTTGAAATCTTGAAGAAGCAATGATGAAGATTCTTGGTACGAAGTAGCCATCTCTCTCTCGTTTATTTGTGTTTTGAGTGGAGTTTGTGATTTAGGTTTGAAGCTTAATCTTTATTATATAGACTAACACATGGTGATAGATGGTTATTAGCTTGTAAATTATAGTATGAGATTATCCATGGTTAGTAATATGGATCCCACAATAAATGTAGCATAAGTTTTGAAACGGAATTGCATGGAAAAATCAACTGTGCGTCGCTTTAGTCCAGTCACATGGAAGCGTTTATCGTTTCTTTAAAAGCAAAAATTGTCACTGTTGTTGCTTTTTTGTGTTGTGTTTATTGATTTGGGAGTAGTGATGGGCTTGATTTGGTGGGTGTGAGGTAGACTTGGTGATTTATTAAAGATTTGATAGGAGGAGTTTGAGATGTCGGCCTTAACTACATATAAGTCATGTAATCAGCCTTTTACGAGTCAATTCAATTTATATGTGCCAATCTTTTTACTTCTCCATTTGGAGTTTATGGAATAATAAGATGTTTGTCAACATTAATTATCAAAAAGTCAATATTTAATTTGCAGTATTTTTTATCAACAATTTGCGGTATCTAATTAAGGTTATTCGTTACAACAGTAGACAAAAACAACTACGGTTACGATCTACAATTATCTTAATTTTGTTGGTTAACTTTTTCATACAGATGATTTTATCTTTACTTTGTTTACTTTAGATGTTTTTAATTTAAGTTTTAAGTATTGGTTTTTGATAGAGAGAAATTTTCTCTTTCGTTGCTCTTCTTCGTATTCTCAGCTAATTTGGGCCAGGTCTGGTCCCTGCATGTGGAGAGACACGATGAGTCACTGTTCTTTAAATGGGCTTAAAGTTATATTGTAACCTCTTTTTGGGCCGATCTCTTTTAAGCACCAGTTGTAATACCCATTAAGCTATAAATGAAACATGGTCTGACGAAGAACAAAAAAAAAGTTAACAGAGAGGAAATAAAATGTCGGTATAAACTTGAAGTGATATTATTATATCAGAGCTTCGTCGAGTCTTCGTTCTTCGTTTCTGGTTTTGCTCTCATTTGTCTTCAGAGAAGAAACACAACACTGGTAAGCCCTTTTTTTCTCTCTCTCCTTGGCATCATTTACAGTTCCTTAAATCTCTATCTCCCTCTCGCGCCGCGCTTCTGGGGGAACGAACCTTCGCGAAAATCAGAATCATAAAGTTTCAATCTAATCTAACCCTTTCTCCAGCTTCCAGATTTGGGTTTCGTGCTTCTAATTTCTCGAAAGAATCATGTCGAGGAACGTTGTCTCTGACGAAGAAGGTACCTACTCTCAAAATCCCCTTTCCCCTCAAACCCTAATTTCTCCTCTCTGTACGGCTTAGGGTTTCTTCTGCTTATTCTAAAGATTTGATTTTTATTTCCTCCGCGGCGCAGACGATCACGAGCTCGAGGATGAGGACGGAGAGCCAGTTCATGCAGATCCTGTCGGTAATGCTGACAACGATGATGATGATGAGGAGGACGAAGAGGGTAATAAAGTTTTGTCCTTTATTTTTCGGGTTCTCCAAGTGACAATGCCTGTTCTTTCTTCTTAGGGTCTGTTTTCATTACACAAGTGCATGCAGTTCATTTGTCTTGAAAGTCAGATTTATTTGTAACTGTTCTTCTTCTTTGATGTTTTATCTGCTGCTGGAACTCATTCAACCACTAAGTGTGTTTATACCTTCTCTGTTTCTTGTTGATGCTTGGTTTGTCACGTGCCCTTGTCAAGTTCCTTTTAGACTATGCATTATTAAGCTATGAGTTTCACTTTTTTTTTTTCACTTTGGGCTTGAGTCACTGGTGTTTTTTCTACTCTGTTGGTGTGATAATCGTTTCCCTTTCTTGTAGGTGAGGATGAATATGAGAACGATGGGTTCATAGTGGGTGATGAAGAAGAGGAAGAAGAGGAGGAAGATGACGAAGAAGAAGAAAAGAAAAATAGCGATGAGGAGAGGCAGAAAAAGAAGAAGAAACGAAGGAAAATGTATATATTTCTTTCCCTATTGAATATCATCCTTTCATATTCGTAACTTGGAATAAGCTAATGTTAATCTAGAATTATCAGTAGTGCTTATTTATGTTGTGTTAAACTTTTCACATATGGTGATTTGATAGGGACGAAGATCTTGATGAAGATGACTATCTGCTTCTCCAAGATAACGATGTCAAATTCCAAAAGGTCTGTTATTACTTTATATATCAAGATTATGTACACACACACTTAACAATATATAAATATTGATTTTTCTTCTTCTGAATCATGACAGAGGAAGTTTAAGAGGTTGAAGAAAGCTCAAAGGGAAAGGGAAGGTGGCCAGGGGGGATCATCTGATGATGAGTTTGACAGGAGTGGTGGAGCTGGAAGAAGCGCCGAGGACAAGATCAAAGACAATCTCTTTGATGATGTTGATGGTATACTTCTCTTTAGTTTCTGTGATACTTGTATTTGGAACTGTTGGCGCATATATGTAATTTTGTACTCTTGTCTTGTAGATTTGCCTGATGATGTAGGCGATGAGGAGGAATTAGCGGTGGAAGAAGATGTAGTTGGTAGCGAGGATGAAATGGCTGATTTCATCGTAGATGAAGATGGGAATGGTCAGCCTAGGAGGTACATACTTTTATGTTCTTATATGTGTCTTATGTCACGTTTATTTTTCTCTGATTCTATCTACTCAACTAATTTTTTCAGGGGAGACAATAGGAAAAAGAGATATAGGCAAGGATCAGATATGAGTGCTATACATGACGCTAACGAAATATTTGGTGATGTCGGAGAGTTATTGTCACTTCGTAAAAAGGGTTTGGCATCTAGTGAAAGGATGGAAAGAAGGCTCGAAGATGAGTTTGAGCCAACTATTCTTTCTGAAAAGTACATGACAGGGAAAGATGATGAAATCCGCCAAGTTGATATTCCCGAGAGGATGCAGGTACGTTCTCTCTCTATGTGTGTGCCTATGCTCTAAGTTTGTTTGGTCGTCATGGTTGGGTGTAAAGATATCTTGTAACCTTTGCAGATATCTGAAGATAGCACTGGAAGCCCTCCTGTTGATGAACTTAGCATTGAGGAAGAGAGCAATTGGATATATGGACAGCTTACTTCGATGCTAAAAGATCCTGATGGACTTTATGTTTTAGGAGGACAAGGTTTCTCGGTCAGCAAGGATGATATTGCAAAATTTTTGGAGCTTCATCATGTGCAGAAACTAGAGGTCTTTGGATTCATTCCGTAGTTGGATTTTCGTTGAATCGCTCTTGGATTACTATGCTAAAAAGTTTTATTGTCTCATCCAGATACCATTTATAGCCATGTACCGAAAAGAGCAATGCCGGAGCTTGTTGGACTCTTCTGATATTAGTGACCTCAATACAGAGAAGAAACCTGAGGCCAAATGGCATAAGGTAAGCAGTTTTACTGGATAAACAACAAATACTCATCTTAATATAGTGTCTGCGGAAATTACTGGATTTAATTTAATAATAATATGCCAATGTAGGTCCTCTGGATGATTCAGGACTTGGATAAGAAGTGGCTCCTTCTTCGAAAAAGGAAAACGGCGTTGCATGGTTACTATACAAAGCGTTTCGAAGAAGAGTCTAGGAGGGTCTATGATGAAAATAGGCTCAACCTAAATCAGTATCTTTTTGAATCAGTCATGAAATCTCTCCAAGTTGCAGAAACAGAGAGAGAAGTTGATGATGTAGATTCCAAGTTCAACTTGCATTTTCCTGCCGGTGAAGTTGGTGTTGATGAAGGGCAGTACAAGAGGCCGAAGCGAAAATCACAATATAGCGTCTGCAGCAAAGCAGGGCTCTGGGAGGTTGCAAACAAATTTGGGTATAGCGCGGAGCAGTTGGGACTTGCATTGTCCCTAGAAAAACTGGTCAGTGTTCTCTTATACTGTTTCCTCCGCATGCTTCTTTGGAATGACAATTCTGATGCTACTTGAGTTGCAGGTTGATGAGCTTGAGGATGCAAAGGAAACACCAGAGGAGATGGCAATGAACTTTATGTGCGCAATGTTTGAAAATTCTCAAGCTGTTCTTAAGGGTGCACGGCATATGGTACGTTCCGCAACGAAGTTTATATTATAAGAACTTCTCCGATTACCAATGCTGAGATACTTCTTATTTTCCTTTTTCAGGCTGCTGTTGAGATAAGTTGCGAGCCATCAGTCAAAAAGTATGTCCGTGGCATTTATCTGGAGAATGCAGTAGTCTCAACGAGTCCAACAGCAGAGGGGAATGGAATAATAGACTCTTACCATCAGTTTACTGGGGTTAAATGGTTACGTGAAAAGCCATTGAGCAAGTTTGAGGGTGCGCAGTGGCTTCTCATTCAAAAGGCAGAAGAGGAGAAACTTCTTCAAGTAACCTTCAAGCTGCCTGAGAATTACATGAACAGGCTGGTTAGCGACTGCTATGAACACTATCTAAGTGTCGGTGTTAGTAAGTATGCTCAACTCTGGAATGAGCAAAGAAAATTGATACTGGAGGATGCACTTCATGCTTTTATTTTGCCATCAATGGAGAAAGAAGCAAGAAACTTGCTAACCAGCAGAGCGAAGAGTAGGTTGCTTTCAGAGTATGGAGAGGCTTTGTGGAATAAGGTGTCTGCAGGGCCATATCAGAAGAAAGAAATGGACATTAGCTCAGACGAGGAAGCTGCACCGAGGGTCATGGCATGTTGTTGGGGCCCTGGAAAGCCGCCAAATACATTTGTGATGCTGGATTCATCGGGAGAGGTGCTTGATGTGCTTTATGCTGGATCTCTCACACTGCGATCCCAAAATGTCAACGACCAACAACGTAAAAAGAATGACCAGGATCGTGTTTTAAAGTTTATGATGGACCACCAACCGCATGTTGTGGCTCTAGGAGCTGTCAATTTGGCTTGTACTCGTCTGAAGGATGATATTTATGAAGTAAGCGTTCTTCGTTAATTTTATGTTGGTGCTTCATTTTTCATTGCTATTTCTTTTGCATAGTAAATCATGGTCATGTTTCTCCTTGTCTTGTTATTTCAGGTCATTTTCCAGATGGTGGAAGATAAACCTAGAGATGTTGGGCAGATGGATGATTTAACCATTGTTTATGTAGACGAATCACTTCCTAGGCTATACGAAAACTCTCGAATCTCAGGCGAACAGCTACCTCAACAGTCTGGGATCGTGAAACGTGCAGTTGCTCTAGGACGCTATCTCCAGAATCCTCTAGTAATGGCAGCGACGTTATGTGGTCCAGGCCGGGAAATACTGTCTTGGAAGCTTCACCCGTTGGAGGGTTTTCTTCAGGTCGACGAGAAGTATGGGATGGTTGAACAGGTCATGGTTGACATAACAAACCAGGTTGGGATCGACATTAATTTGGCAGCTAGCCATGAGTGGCTTTTCTCTCCTCTACAGTTCATTTCTGGACTTGGACCTAGGAAAGCTGCATCCTTGCAGAGGTCGCTCGTAAGAGCTGGTTCAATATTTGTTCGCAAGGACCTTATAATGCATGGGCTTGGTAAAAAAGTTTTCGTAAACGCAGCCGGTTTCTTGCGCATCAGGAGGAGTGGGCTGGCTGCTAGCAGCAGTCAGTTTATCGATTTACTGGATGATACCAGAATACATCCGGAATCGTATGGTCTTGCACAAGAACTTGCGAAAGATATTTATGATCAGGATGTTAGAGGTGACTCCAACGATGATGAGGATGCGATAGAGATGGCAATAGAGCATGTGAGAGATCGACCAGGCTCTTTGAGAAAAGTTGTCCTCGAGGAGTATCTTGCAAGCAAGAACCGGGAGAATAAGAAAGAGACTTACAGTAATATCATGAGAGAGTTGAGCTGTGGCTTCCAGGATTGGCGGATACCTTTTAAAGATCCAACTCCAGACGAAGAGTTTTATATGAACTCTGGTGAGACTGAAGACACCATAGCTGAGGGGAGAATTGTCCAGGCCACTGTTAGGAGACTGCAGAGCGGAAGAGCCATATGTGTATTGGATTCTGGACTGACTGGGATGCTTACGAAGGAGGATTTCGCAGATGATGGGAGAGATATCGTGGAGTTGTCAGACCGGCTGAAAGAAGGCGAGATCCTTACGTGCAAGATCAAATCGATTCAGAAGGTGAGGTATCAAGTGTTCCTTATATGCAAGGAGAGTGAGATGAGGAACAACAGGCACCAGCGGAACCAGAATCTGGATCCGTATTACCACGAGGATAGAAACAGTCTCCAGATTGAAAAAGAGAAGGCTCGGAAAGAAAAGGAGCTGGTGAAGAAGCATTTCAAGTCTCGGATGATTGTCCATCCACGTTTCCAGAACATCACTGCTGATCAAGCCACCGAGGTATCTACAGGCTTTTACTCTCTTTTTGGTACATGTTAAGTTGATTCGTAGTCTTGGTCTCTGCTGCTATCTCCTTTCTAAAGATATCTGAGTTTATGTATTGGTGATATGTTCTTTCAGTATTTATCTGACAAAGAATTTGGAGAGAGCATTGTTCGTCCAAGCTCTCGAGGACTCAATTACTTGACATTGACGCTCAAGATTTACGATGGAGTCTACGCTCACAAGGAGATAGTTGAAGGTGGAAAAGAAAGCAAGGACATCACGAGCCTTCAGCGTATTGGGAAGACGCTGACAATTGGAGAAGACACCTTCGAGGATTTAGATGAGGTAATGTCTCTTTATTTTAATATAATTGTACTGCAGCTTTTTAACAACACCACCTCATAACTGCAGGTCATGGATCGGTATGTTGACCCTCTGGTCTCTCACCTCAAGACGATGCTCAACTACAGGAAGTTCCGTAAGGGGACAAAATCAGAAGTTGATGAGCTTCTCAGGATCGAGAAGAGTGAAAATCCAGCAAGGATAGTTTACTGTTTTGGGATTTCACACGAACACCCTGGTACCTTTATACTGTCCTACATAAGGAGCACCAATCCGCATCACGAGTACGTGGGTCTATACCCCAAGGGATTCAAGTTCAGGAAAAGGATGTTTGAGAGCATCGACAAGCTTGTGGCCTACTTCCAGAGGCATATTGATGACCCGTTGCAGGAAACAGTTCCATCGATCAGGTCTGTTGCTGCAATGGTGCCCATGAGAAGCCCAGCAGACCGTGGCTCTTCTGGAGGAGGTAGCTGGGGTGGTAACTCAGATCGCTCTTCCGGACCAAGACCAGGTAAAACACTTTATGGTTCGACTTGTCTGTTGGCTTATGTGTTATTAACTTTGATTCTGGCGTGTTGTGAAAATGAAAATTGTAGGGAGAGGCGGTGAGTACAGAAACGGTGGTGGACGTGGTGATGGGCATCCAAGTGGAGCGCCAAGGCCTTATGGTGGTCGTGGTAGGGGCAGAGGAAGGAGGGATAATAACAGTGAGAGAGAAGATGGAAATGGAGATTGGGGAAATAACAATACCGGAAGTGGGGATGGAGGTTGGGGAAGTAGTGGTGGTGGTGGTTGGGGAAGCGAGTCCGGCGGTAAAAAGAGTGACGGTGCAGGCGGATGGGGTAGTGAGTCTGGAGGTGGTGGTGGTGGGGGTTGGGGAAATGAGTCTGGCGGTAAAAAGAGCAGCGAGGATGGTGGTTGGGGAAAGGAGGCCAGTGGAAAAAAGAGCGGTGAAGACGGCGGTTGGGGAAATAGCGGTGGTGGTGGAGGTGGCGGTGGCGGATGGTGAAGAATCATAACAGCGGCTCTACAGTGTTGGTTAAAATTGCAAATGCTAAGATCAAATGCATAAATTACGTTATTTTAAGTAGTAGCAATTAGCTTTTCCCTAAACGCCTTTTGTTTTGTTATATACCCTCTTCTTATGTCTTAAACTCCTGTTATGTAATGACTTTTAAAAAAAAAAACTTTCGAGGAAATTGTTGCAAATAACGAATTAATATTAGAAAATGGGAATTTCGTAACTAACTAGAGCTAATTACAATATCGAATTTTAGTTTTTTACGGGTTTCATCAACTTGTATAAAGTATCTAAATTGCATTGCAATGTTCTTATATGTTTCACTAGTGGTTGGATTCATGTTCGTTATATATTTTGACTAAAACGTTTATTGTATTGTTTTATTTTATCTTATGTATTTATTTTTCTCTAGTTTTTATTAGCTAAATTATCCTAGATAATTAACTCGAAAATGGAGAGAGGCCTCCTTGTAGGAGTAAGATAACTAAAAACACCTTTCGTCACTCTACGCCGCTTCTCTCTCTTAAATTATACTTGTCCATTGATTCCAAGCATGTTTCTCTTCTGTATGCGAACCAAAATCTCAGAAACCACCAACTCCTTGTTCTAATATGGCTTCACACATCTTACCAACATCACTATCAATTTTAGAAACTGACAAAGGTCGATCCTTTACAATCAATCTGTTCCACACAAGAAATGCGTCGTTGATCATCACTCCCATGAAAAGGTTCCATTTTGTTTTTTGTGTTTTTTTTAGTTATAAAAAAAATCGATATGGTATTTGATAGTTTTGTCTTCAATTCTAGTTTCCAGATTCGAAGAAGACGAAACCAGATAATAGCGTTTGCGTTAGACACAGGATCTTCTTCTTCTGTTCCTGGAGGAGGAGGAGAACGACAAGAGATTAATGAAGACAGAACAGGTCTAGGTAGCACTAGATTAGGCAGAATAGCGATTGCCTTAGGCAGACAGCTTCTTTTGAAGATAAACTCTGCTAGAAAAAACTTCCCCATGAAGATATTCTTACTGCTTCTTGGTTTCTACACTGCTAATGCATTAGCCACCATTCTTGGCCAAACCGGTGACTGGGACGTGCTTGTGGCAGGCATCGTCGTGGCTGCTATCGAAGGGATCGGTATGCTTATGTACAAGAAGAAGAAGAAGCCATCTTCATCTTCTTCTTCTTCTGGGAAGTTGCAGTCTTTTGTTGTGTTTATGAATTTCTGGAAAGCTGGTGTTTGTTTGGGTCTCTTTGTTGATGCTTTCAAGCTTGGTAGTTGAATATAAAACAAGCTTTTCCTTTCTTCTAGCATATGAGTTAATGTTTGTGTATAGAGAGAGCCTTTGATTGTATCAGTTAAAAGAGTTTCAGTTTTGTTGGAATATATATATATATAACTAAGATAAAAGAATGCTTAAGCTTTGTCTTCGGATAGAAATGAGGTCAAAAGAATAACAATGTCTTACAGTAAAAAACCAACATTTTCACGAACTGTTAGAGAATCAAAGAGAGCTGTACCAGTCCCAGAAGGACCGATTCAGCTTCGCCATGTCTGATCTGCATACTAAAAAAGTTGGTTAGGCAAAAGATAAAGATAAGCCTCATATGAAACTCTTCAGCAGAAAAGAGAGAACAGTTTATATATTTATCTATTCAACTATATACACTATCATCGGTCCTCAAAATATTTAGACTCCAAGTGACCTCTAAATCAGCAGCCTCCAGTTCTAGTCTCTAAATCAACTGCTCAGCTATAACTCAGATCACTCCATCATACAAATTCGCTATAACAGCAGATCATGTAATACTCTGAATTAGTACAACCTATTCTTCAAATCTTTGCATTTTAAAAGTGTACAAGAAATATATTTCCAACTTCTTTTACCATTATTGTGGAAGGTTAATAATGTAAACGAAATTAAAGTTTGTAAAAAGAGATGAATGATTATCCGTTTTTTTTTTTGTGGTGTGGGTTATACACGAAGTGAAGTGTACAATAAAACATGTTTCCAACTATCTTTTGTCCTTACCTTACTTGGATATACACATGTATAGAATCCACCGCAGTGACTATCTTTATCAGCGGTAGATTAGACAAATCTATCCTAAAATGGTCTGCGCACACATAAAATAAAACGTCTCTTCATAAGATTCTTATCACTATTATGTCCAAAAAAAAATTCTTATCACTAAAAAAAATGTAAGCTTGTAATTGTAAGTTTTGAGATCTGAGAAATTCCTTTAATAGCTATTTTTAGTTTATTTTCACAAAAATTTCAAAATAAATTTTATTAAAGAATAAAGATACATTTATACCCAAAGATTAACTAATGTAGATTTAGGATTTAGAGTTAAGGGTTGAGTTTTGAAAATATGGTTTCAAATTTTAAAAAGTAAAAAATAAAAATAAAAATTTTCAAAACAAAAGTAATATTTTGTTTTTTCTTATTGCTATTTTTGTGACAAAAATTTCAAAAAGTTTATTTGAGAGAAATTGCCCTTTTGATTTTCTCTGGTCGATTATAAAAAAAAAAAGTAAGGACAATATTTTTTTTCTTTTTTCCGACAGTAATATTGTTACCGTATATATAAATACGAAAATCATAAATTTCCACAACTTTCCAAATTAAAACAAAAGTGGGTGTGGTTCATATCTATCCACAAAAGAAAGAAACTCTCTCTTAATGGGATTCTCTCAATGGCGAATTCTCTTCTCCTCTTGATCCTTCTCCGATCACCAATCACCGGCCTCCACATCCTCCTCGTCTTTCTTCACTCTCTCTTATAACCTTCGATCTTGCCATCTCTCTCTAATGGCGTCGGTGTTTCTGTATCACGTGGTGGGAGATCTGACGGTGGGGAAGCCGGAGATGGTCGAGTTCTACGAGACCGAGACCGTTGAGTCCGCGATTCGCGCCATCGGAGAGTCGACGGAGTGCGGGATCCCCGTCTGGAGGAAGAGATCGTCGGCGGCTCTTCCTCCGGGGTTGGTGGAGAACAGCGAGATGAGGCAGCAGAGGTTCGTGGGGATACTGAGTTCTCTCGATATAGTTGCCTTCTTAGCGAAGAGCGAGTGTCTCCAAGAAGACAAAGCTATGAAGATCCCTGTCTCTCAAGTTATCTCACCTAACAACACTCTCCTCAAACAAGTTGATCCTGGCACCAGGTAGCTCTTGAGACCAATCTTAGAATCTCAACTTCGCTGAAAAGGTTCTTATGTGAAGCTCGGTTTAAGTAGTAAAGCTCGCTAATTTGGATCTAAAGATCTTAACTTTACTACGAAGGGTCACTCACATCTTAAGCTTAGTTTATGTCACCAAGCCTGACAAATTCAAGTTTATGTTTTTTTTTTGTTTTTTTAAATGATTCTCGGTCTTGATTCTGTTTCATGTGCCTGAGACTAGTTGGATATCAAGTCTCGCATTTGATGTGTGTTTCGTGTTTCACTTGTTTAAAGTTATCCAAACTTGCTCTTTTTCGTTCCTAGTTTAGTTCCATTTCGATTTTAGTTGCATATTTTTAGTCATTAAGCATATGATGTTTTAGAAAAGAACCATATGTAGGATAATAAATTTTACTAGAAAGGGTCACATTTTAAGCAAAATGGGAAAGACAGTTTGATCTCTTATTTCTAAATTCTACTGTTTTTGAGCTATTTCCACTTGCAAACTGATTGAGATCCTGTTTTTTCGTTTCTTTCATGTTGTGATAATTCATTGAACCTCTCAACATGGTTGGATCTTAGGCAGAGTAACTCTGTCATATAGCCATGTGCTTAGATACCCATAAATTATTGATCTGATTTCATTTTTAAATATAGGCACATAAAAGTGGGACCTCTTATAAATTGTTTATTTATTGATTGATTGATGCCTCAAATTTGCCAACCTTGGTCAGCAAAATGAAGTATATACAATGTTTTCTTGTGCTCTGCGTTTTAATAAGATGTTTCAAACATCTGGGAAGGCACATCTACTTAATAGAGACTAGTTTAAAATGCTTGCATCATTGTTGACTTCAACGTCTCTTATCTTGCTTAGAACTTCGTCAATGCTTATTTTATGTTTGCAGCTGTCTTTGTTATTTGAAATGATATTTTATGTCATCAACTAATAGAAAGAAAGAAAAAAACAGGAAAGACATGATTAAAATAGGACTGTCTTAGATTCTGTGATGCTAGTAGTTTAACTACAATAAAAAAGCTTTTACTTATCATTCTCTTCTTTATCATCCTCACCTACTACAAACAGAATTGTTGTTTGACAATAATCACCTGCATCAGTGACATAATAACTTTTTTTTTCATCCTTTAACATAATAAACTTTAACTGCTTTTAGCTGGAAAGCTATTTGGAATATTATAGGGAGCATGGATTGTATAAGCGTAAATGAGAGTTTTAAGTGTCTCTCTGACAATTTTAAGTGTCTGTAGGAGCTGGAAGATGCATATCAATTGTTAAGACGCCGTATAAAGTCATCATCCTCATTTGCAGTTCAGATATAGTGTCTATGGGGTTGATTGCAGTTTACTTGTTAAACATCTCATTTTTTCCACTTGAAAGGGTCACAAAGTTGTAATGACTTGTGCAGGTTACATCTATCTGCTGCCCATTTGTTTGATCTTCTATAAGTAGACACAACAGTGAATAGTTCTGTAAACCTATCGAAGATAGAGTGTTTCCTGCATATTTGCATCCTTGTTCATCCTTTCTTGTGTGTATTGGTTAGGTGGATCAGCCACGTTTACTTGAGCATGCAGAAGCTTTTGAGTTGTCTCATATTAGCCTCTTGTGCTACAATTTAATGTGGGTCAACAAGATCAAATGTTTAGTATGATGCTAATTTTTATTGTATCCATTGTAATCAAGATTGATAGATGCTTTGGAGATGATGAAACAAGGAGTGAGGCGACTTCTAGTTCCGAAAAGCGTTGTCTGGAGAGGTATGAGCAAGAGATTCTCCATTCTCTACAACGGAAAATGGCTGAAGAACAGCGAAAACTCTAGCAGCAGCAGCGGTCTCTCCGCTGACTCCAACAGGCCCGCTACTTCCAAGGCCTCAAGCCGGGACAAGTTTTGCTGTCTCTCAAGGGAAGACGTGATCCGCTTCCTCATAGGTGTCCTTGGAGCATTAGCTCCTCTGCCACTCACATCAATCTCTTCTCTCGGAATCATCAATGTAAACTACAACTTCATCGAAGCCTCTTTGCCAGCCATTGAAGCCACCAAAAGGCCACCGTGTGATCCTAGCGCCATCGCCGTGTTGGAACAAACCGAACACGACGAGAAACAGTTCAAGATCATAGGAGAAATCTCAGCTTCAAAGCTCTGGAAATGTGATTATCTAGCTGCAGCTTGGGCTCTAGCTAATCTCTACGCAGGACAGTTTGTGATGGGAGTTGAGGACAACATGTCGTCAAGATCGTTCAGCGACTTCCTCCAGACTTCATTTGTCGGAGGAGGAGGAGGAGGAGAGCAGAACGGAACAGCTGCAACAAAAGCCAAGAAATTCAGCAGCAGGAGCATCGGTTTTAATCCGACAAGCCCGACGAGACTGAGCATCGGTAGGAGCATGTACAGGGGGAGAAGTGCGCCGTTAACTTGCAAAACAACGAGCTCGTTGGCTGCTGTTATGGCTCAGATGCTGTCTCATAGAGCCACGCATGTTTGGGTTACAGAGGCTGATTCAGATGATGATGATATTCTTGTTGGAGTAGTGGGCTATGGAGAGATCTTAGCTGCTGTTACTAAACAGCCTTCTGCCTTTGTTCCTTCGAATCGTTCTTACGAAGGAGGTTTTGGTAATGAACATCAAAGCTAAGACTACTACACAAATCAAAAGGGACACAGTTTTGGGTGTGTTTGTCAAATTTGTGTACTATTGAATTTAGTAGCAGAGAGCTCCAATAAGCAAAAATAAAGGAGCTCTAATTTTTATCTTCTCATTCATTACTTATGTGAACTGTTGTTGGTGTTTTAGTGTTTACAGCATATGTATAATAAACAGATTTGTCTTATTATTTCTTGGAGATATATTTGTATTACAGATATTAAAACAGGTTGGCTATTAAAGTTGAAGAAAGCGATCTATGTGGTCTATTCGGTTTTGACATATCATGAGAACACATAGAGGTTCACCAAGTTAGCTCTAGCTATTTAATACGCCACCGAATGTATTTAATAAACACTCAACTTTGACCAAACCAATAAATGATTGAATATACTGTATATCTATATACATTACAAACATTATTGATACACTGATGAACTGGATGTGATTTTCATTTAACTGATGAACTGGATGTGATTTTCATTTACTTATTCAATATTATTAACAATGTGTTCGAAATACTTATTAGATTGGCAGGTTCTTAAAATGTACAAATCTTAAAAGCCAAATCAAGGGGGGAAATTATATTGTCAACAGTTTCAATAAGACAGCTTTTGATGTGTCATGTGGGAAATACTGAGTAATAATGAACAATTAGTAATTAATTTTCAGATCTTGCCGATTAAAAAATGCATAACAAGAGAAGAGAGAGAGAGAGAGAGAGAGAGAGAGAGAGAGAGAGAGAGAGAGAGAGAGAGAGAGAGACGGCATGAAGTAGGAACAAACATTTGATTCAAACATCTCTTACATTTAAAATATGTCTCTTTGCACTCAATAAATAAACATATTCAAAGATATTAATAAGGTGTTTAGTCCCTGCACTTGAAGATGAATAATTGTTTTTAACGTAAAAGATACTTTGTTTCATCTTTTAATAAACAAAAGTACTAAAACAAGCACTTAGATCTTATAAGCTCAGAACAGAGAACTAAACTTGATCCTTCTTAATAATTCCACATATCACTCATCACAACGGCTTCAACTTAGCAGTTTCAACAGCACTACCATCACCATCAACACCATCATCGTCATATTAATATTCTTCCAATCCCCAACTTAACCAAAAAAATGACTAAAATATGCCACAGGAGCACAAGTACAAATCTTAACAAATGGGAAACAAATTGGAGAAAACAGATATAGAAATTAATTGAAGAGAAAAGGAAAAACAAATCTAGCTTGAAGTGTGGGTGAGATCTTCCATAAAAGACCCTAATTTTTTTATCAGAATGGCAATGCAAAAAGATAATTAATTAATTAATGAGGATGATGATGTTGCTGAAGATAGTAGGCAATGAAATTTAAAGAAGACTGAAAATAAAATTATAAACAAAAAAAATAAAAATAAAGAACCAAACCAAGAACACATATTCCTTTGTTTTTTCTTCCCTTTCACACTTTGCATATGAAATCAAGATGCTGGTTTATTCTTCCTCTGCCCCTGGATTAATTGGAACAAAACATCAAAACATGATTTAAAAGAAGAATCCAAGAAAAAAAAGAGAGAAGAAGAAGAAGAAATTAGAAGCTTACAAAAGGAAAGATCTCAGCTATGGCAACCAAAGCAATTGCAGGATTTGGGAGTGAAGGAGCAATAACCAAAGGGTTTATTTGGGATATTGCAGTTAATTGCGAAGCAACAAGGCAAAGGCAGGCAAACTCCTTTTGCACCTCCACAACAAGTGCAAACTGAACATATCTGGAAACTCCCAAGCTTCCTTCTTGTTTCATTCATTACCATAAACTTCTCCTCCATTAATGGCACCATTCTCACCTCTCCTTCTTCTTTAGAGGAGGGGGATGTTAGCTCATTTGCCTTAAAAAAAATCCACATTAATTCTAATCAGAGCCCAGAATATATAAAATCTGGTAAATACTCATTTTCTTAATGTGAAATAAAGTTCAAAACTTGAAACCAGCTTAGGTTTTATACAGACCAAGGTTCAATTTCTCAGGTAAAATCAGAAACATCCAAATGAAAAGAAGATCTAAATCCAATAAGACAAGGGAAATGGTAAGAGATGAGAAGAAAGACACTCTCACCTGGAGACTGAAAGTGACGAAGATTGAGAAGCATAGAAGCAACAAAACAATAGAGATCTTAGATTCTTCTAAAGCTCTCATCTTCTTCTTCTTCTTCTTCTTTTTTTCCTTGTTTCGTTGTGAAAAGAGTTGTTTAGTAGCTAATGACTTAATTTTCTTCTCTTCTTTCACTTTCGCCTTCTTCCTCCTCCTCTATCTCTCGAGCTACTTTTTTCAATTATTTGGTAAACATTTATTATTATTTGTCGAGAAAATGTTTTTGTTTTGTTTTGTGAAGAATATGTGGGGTCCTTGTTATTAATCCTTATTTATATCGAATCATAATATTGAAAAACCAATGGTTATAAAACTGCTTCTTCGTAAGGATTAGATTCTGTTCGTTCGCAAATGACAATTTTCATGCTAAACTCCATCAACTAGATTTGATTCGGATAAAAACTCAATTTTACAGTCTCGAATTATCTATAAAAAAATGGTACTATCGATAAATTTTATTTTTAGTTTTAAAGTTTGTATACAAACCGAACTTAGTTTAGGTTTTACCATTAAAGATCCAGAATTTTTGTAAAAAAAATTAAATTTAAGTTTTCAAATTAATACTTCAAAAAATTATCCAAATAAATGAATTATATTTGCTTTACAATTTGAACTACACACAATAAATTTTGTATTATTTTCTAAATTTTTCCAAATTTATGATTCACTTTTCCCATTTTGCAAGCATCAGTCTTCCGTGTCTCGGTTCTCGAACACGGTAAATAGTGTTGTGGTTCTTGTCTGATCGTAGCGGTGTATGCCTAGGAACATCTTTTTTCTTCTTTGTGACTACTCAATTGGCCATACCTTGGACCTATTCAGTTCATATACTTTTTTCACAAAAAGAGGAAATTAAAGTAAAGTTAGTTTATTTATTTACACAATTTGTTTCATGTTGTCATTATAAAATTTTGAATTATAATTTTTATATAATATTGTATTTTGGATTTTAAAGTTAAAACCAGAAATAAAAGTTTTAAATTTAAATTCTATTTATAATATTTTTAAAAATTTTAGATATTATTATTTGCTTAAAATATTTAACTTTAAATTTTAATTTAATTACATGTAAAATTAAGATAAAATAATTATTTTTTATTTAATAATATATGTACATATTTAAAATTGTAATCTATTTTAATCTATTTACTTGGGTTAAAATTTATTAAACCAAATTCTTTAAAAGTAAGAGAAATTTGTTTAAGTATATAATATCAAAACGTAAAATATAATAAAATTTCTAAAATTTATAGATATTTAAAAGAAACTAAAATTTGGAATATTTATTTTAGTAATAAAAATTATATAATTACAAATATATATAATTAAATAATATTTCAAAAACTGAGAAATATTATTAGATTTATATTTCTACTATTATATTATTTATTGTTATATTAATGATGATCTATGATTTATTATTAAATTTTAAAAAACTTACCAAAAATATAAATTAACATTAAATTAATGTAAATATTCATGTCACAGTTAGCTTTCATGTCATCATTGTTAATATGTCATATCATCATTTGTTTTTCCAAAATTATTGTGGTGATGACACATGATAAATCACTTCTCAAATAATATCTAGGAGATAAAATTATTTTAAAAACAAACATTAACCGAAACAATTAATTACCGGTAAATATGTAATCGGCCTTTCACCAAAATTCTGATTTTGTTTTAAATGAGAGAGCAAAGATAAATCAGATAACCATATATGTACGTTTCCATAACCATAAATAATTAACAAAAAGGAATATAAAAGAAACAGCCCAATTTTAGCCGATGATTACTAATTAGCAACAAGAATCAAGTTCTTGTGTTTAAAAATAGATTTATACTAACAGTTCATGGAAACACATGAACTCTATATAAGAAAATACAGTAGATAAACACTTTTCATTGTGTGGTAAAGATATTTATTAATAACACAAAATTCTTATTTTAATATACCCCTAAACAAAATAAGGAGATGAGTTGCATTGGTCGTCGCCATTGCAAGTCGTCCGACCAATAGGCCAAAGGTTTTTAACGTCCAACGCTATGGTGCCAAAGCTGATGGAAAAACTGATAACACCAAGGTATGTACATAACCAATATATATAGAAACACACAAAATAAACATTTTATCGATTTTGTTTTGTTTAAATTGTCCAAAATTAGGCGTTCACAAACATATGGAAAAGCGCGTGCACAAGGAAAGGTGGTAATAGTAAAATCTATGTACCGAAAGGAACGTTTTATCTCGGTGGTGTAGAGTTTGTAGGACCATGCACAAATAAGATTGAATTCGCTATCGATGGAACTTTATTGGCTCCTTCTAACCCTAGGGATATTAAAAATGACACATGGATTCAGTTCAGATACATTAACAATCTTATTATCTCGGGTGCCGGTACACTTGACGGCCAAGGGAAAGAGTCTTGGCCACTAAATGACTGCCACAAAAATCCCAGTTGTCCTAAGCTAGCTATGGTACCACTTCTTAATCCTTTTACACATTGTTTTATTATATGATTTTACAATGAAAATTATGCAATTAAATTATTTTCTACTACCCCTTAAATTTATAGATTTAACTATCTAGATACAAAACATCACTAAAACGAGTATATATAGTTTTGAAGGAGGCAATATCCACATAATAATATGTCTATATCTTATATTCTAGTATACTAGTGTCTTACTAAACTTGATTATTCTCACAGACCATGGGATTTGCATTCGTGAACAACTCAAGAATCAATGGGATAACATCACTCAACAGCAAAATGGGACACTTCAACTTCTTCTCTGTCCATCACTTCAACATCACTGACGTCACTATAACAGCTCCCGGTGACAGCCCAAACACCGATGGGCTAAAGTTCGGGTTCTGTAGCAACATTAACATCTCCAAGACACACATTGGTACAGGAGACGACTGTATAGCCATCCTTTCCGGAACCACCAACATGGATATCTCTGATGTCAATTGTGGTCCCGGACATGGGATTAGTGTCGGAAGCTTAGGGAAAAACAAAGAAGAGAAGGATGTTAATGGCTTAACCGTAAGAGACATAGTCTTTAACGGCACAAGCGATGGTATTCGGATCAAGACTTGGGAATCTTCAGCTTCAAAGATTTTAGTTTCTAACTTTGTGTACGAGAATATTCAAATGATTAACGTTGGAAACCCTATCAACATCGACCAGAAGTATTGTCCTCACCCACCTTGTGAAAAGAAGGTGAACTCTTTACGCAAGATACAAACTTAGATCATTTTTTTCTCTTTTTACAATGAAAGAAAAAATAAATGTTGTGTTTCACTAATTTTTTCAGGGAGAGTCACACGTTCAAATCCAAGACCTTAAGTTAAAGAACATATATGGAACATCGACGAACAAAGTGGCGGTGAATCTACAATGTAGCAAGAGCTTTCCCTGCAAGAAGGTTGAGCTAATTGACATTAACCTAGAGCATAAGGGTGTCGAGGGTGGTCCTTCCACTGCGGTATGTAAAAATGTTGACGGTTCTGCACGTGGCAAGATGGTTCCTCAACATTGTCTGAACTGATTCAACGATCCATGGGAACAATGACCGTGTGTTGTACTATTTTATATTTTCCAATGTTTTGTATAATTTTTAATTTCTGTGTATTTACTTCCTTTTTTTCTTTTAATCTTTTTGCTAGTTTATGAAAGTTTTTAATTGGTGCAATAAAGAAGTGAATACACTTTTGTGTTTTTTTTGTATGTGGTCTAATTTTTGTTTCATCGGACAAAAAAGAGTACAATCTTATTTTATTAATCATTCCTAACCATTGATATATTATTTTAATATTTTTATCCGAACTCTAATAAAACAAATATAAAAGTTGTTAATGCATTTTATTGTTTGATCATTATAAGTGTCACATTTTAAATGTTGCAACTTTTATGTACAACATATTTTTTTTATTTCAAAATACAAAGTATGAAACGTTTGACCGAGTTTATCATAAATTTTGTTCTCTTATATATTTAATTTTAATTTATATTTAATTTTTTTAATATAATATGTTTTTAAAGTTTACGAAAAAGTAAAGCACTTTTAACAAAGTAGAAAGTTTTTACTCATTTTATATTTTAAAATAAAAAAATTAAAACTATTTTTTTAAATGAAAATTTACATGTATTAAAACAATAGAAGTGATAATAACAAATTATTTTTAGAAAAGCTTAAAAAGTCCGAAAAGCCCTAGAATCCTATAAAAACCGGACTTGAGTTTTGAATTCTAATTTCAAAATATTTTCGGACCAGGTTAGATCGAACTCAAATATTTACGGACTTAGCGGGTTTGGACTGGTCGGGCCGGACCAGCCCAAATTAACACCACTACGAAAATCCGGTATTGGATAATAAAGTGTGCCGAATTAGTTAGGTAGGCCTGAAAAGAAATGTCCACTACATAGTGTACGACGTCGTTTAGGATCTAACAATAAAGCAAAATCTCGTTGAAGAGAGAGTAGTAGAGTAGAGAGAAACGCCTCCAGGGTTGTCCTTCTGAAACACAGCGATGGCGGCGAGAAATGCTCTGCTTCGATACCTTAGAGTCAACGTCAATCCATCACCTGCACTCCCTTCGAGCTTCGCACTTCTTCGTCTTTTCTCGGAGGAAGTAAGAGGATCGTTTCTAGACAAATCTGACGTGACAGATCGCGTTATCTCTGTCGTCAAAAACTTTCAAAGAGTCGATCCCTCAAAGGTAACTTTCTCCGATGGTTTCATTGGAATGAGTAGTTGAGGCCTATCTGATTCGATGTATTGTGTTTGAGAAATGGGCTTTTTCTGTGAATTAAGTAACTGTGGTTTGGTGGTTGCAGGTAACACCCAAAGCCCATTTTATTAACGATCTCGGGTTAGACAGTTTGGACAATGTGGAGGTTGTGATGGCATTGGAGGAAGAGTTTGGATTTGAGATCCCTGATAATGATGCTGACAAGATCCAGTCCGTTGATCTTGCTGTTGACTTTATCGCTTCTCATCCTCAGGCTACGTAAGAAGAGATTCAAAGCTCTTTCAATGTCATGCCTCAGCTGTGTCTACAGATTTTGATTAGCCTTAATAAGAACAGAAACAAACATGTTTTTTTTTTTTTGCTTTCATAAGTATCTTGACATTCTTATCAAATATAATACATCAGACACTCGTTCCAATTTGAGGATCCGTGAAGACTCGCTAGCAAGTGTCAAAAGTAAAGAGCAAATCTAATTTTTTTTTTTCTTACTTAACTTTGGGATATTATAAAGCAATGAAAATTCGTAAACTACAAATCAATGTATAAAAATGTGGGAAATTGGACAACAACTTCTGAATCACGATCACTATGCGCTACGTTGACAATTATTTGTATCACTGAGTTACATTTGATAACTGTCAAACAAAAGTTGATTAGAAAATGGAGCTTGTTATGATATTTAGTATTTACTGAAAGTTTAAACATTTTTTTGTGATCAGAAAGATACGTTTTTGTTAAAAGAGTTGAATCCTTGTTTGTATGAACATTGTAATTCTGTTGTGAGGAGTGTGAATCCGATCAACAAACTTTTCCATAGTTGTATTGGTTCGTCATTTCCAGAAGATTGGAAGAGGGTAAACCAAAGGGTTTTCGCATTATTTGTGTGATTCATTCGATCCATCATCATCTATCTATTCACCGAATTAACCAATATCAGAATGGCAGTTTCTTGGGTTTGTCATTTTGTATCACAGAACCACTCTATTCACCATAGGAGGATTCACAAACCGGAGGTTTTAGCCATGAATGGCTTCCTCGCTTTGCCTTGTTCAAAGAAGCTCTGTTCAGGTCATCATGCTTTATTGCTCTCGTTTTGATGAAGGTTTATTTTGTTTTGTTACTCACAAATTAGATTGTTTTCATGTTATTCTTCTTTAGTCTTCCTGTGCTATGGGATTTAGTCTCTCCGTTCTTGGAGCTTCAGTCTCCGGAGGTTTGTAGAACCTGCCTGAAAATGTATTCCAAAACTGAATCTCACCCTTGTAATCTTCCTTTGTTAATATATCAGTGTTAAAAAAAAACTGATGTTTCTTAGTTTATTCTCCTTCTGAAACAAAAAGAAAATTACTGAAATAATCATATCCAAATAATACAGTTTATTAAACTCTTAATTGTAACATATGTTGCGACAAAGGATCTAAAAGAAAGTCACGAATATCGTGGATACAGAAAGACATTTAAATCATATAAAAGAAAAATAAATTAATTACATTCAACAAAGTTTGGCTTTAAGATCCTTTCTCAGAATTTTTCCGGAAGGAGATTTGGGAATGGAGGGAACAAAGAAGACCTTGTGCAATCTCTTGTAGAATACCACCTACACATCCACCGATCAGTTATATATTCATTCTATATATAAAGCAGATGACGAAAATCACAAGTATGTATATATAATCTCATTGATAAAAACCTATAAGCAAATCATTGTCTTATTTCCCGTGAGATCTTTTAGTTTATATAACTCCGGTTATATTTTACGATAAAAATTATTTCTAAGTTATCTAGGAGAATCGTCCTATTATGTTTTCCCCGCATATCAATCTATGAAGAGACTTCTTTAAACAGAACAACTAAATGCGTACCTGTTTGGCTATATATTCTTTTATATCTTCTTCCGTGATAACGTTTCCATTTGATCGGACTACGAAAGCCACCGGTACTTCTCCAGCCACTTCATCTCTTTGACTGCAAGTGACCAATAAAGTTTAGAAACGGTGTCGGTTACACAACCTTACGACTCAATGCATATATAATTGTGCTACTTACGGAACAACCGCAGCATCCGCAATGGAGTGGTGATTGATGAGCAAAGCCTCTAGCTCAGCTGGAGGCACCTGTTCTTCAGTATTCCATCATTAGTGCTACAGTTTCTAAATAATCTTATTTCTATTGTAAGCAATGCGTTATGTCTTTATTATATAAAGTTGAGATACCTTTTAAATTAACCTCGACGTTTTGATATTCTTGTATTATTATTAGTTATAGAAGAAAAATGATAATACTATTCGGAACTTACTTTCAAAACATGTTTTCAGATGTATTAACATATGTTCTGTTTCTAATGATGTGACGTTTGTTTTTTCAACGATTTTACCAATGCGCTGTTTTACATATAAGTGTTAAAGTTATGTTACCTATCTAATTAACATTTAAAGTATTTTAAGAGATTGAATATGTTAACTGAATAAATTATGTAAAAGCGAGGAAGTAAATAATTGATATAAGTTATTTATAAATTTTGTTTTAATTGAACACAAATATTGTCAGTGGACTTGCCTGAAAGCCTTTGAACTTGATGACTTCTTTGAGTCGATCAACAATGAATATCTCATCATCTTCATCAACATACCCAATGTCCCCTGTGTGAAGCCAACCTTCCTCGTCAATTGTAGCTGACGTGGCTTCCGGATCGTTCAAGTACTCTGCGCGCCAAAAGTCAGGTGAAACTTTATATCCCTAAACCTTAATTATGTCGAAATTGTGATGTCCTTATTACGTTTTTGAATATTTTGTCAACTTTTCATTTCAAGAAATAGAAAAACATGTCACGTGTGTTTAAGTAGATGTAAAAGACGTGGCCATATATAGACATCATAATAAAAAAGCATGTCGTACAAATGTACATGTGACGATGCAAACCTAATTAAAAGCTGTATATTTAGATAACTAAACTTTATTGTTTTCGTTGTTTGAACAAACTGTAGAAATTAAATACGTTTTCTCTTATATTTGGGAAACGGAAAGTGGTACTATTTCTTTTCTGAAGCCACTACAAAGTTTTTTTCGCCACTAAAAATTGGAAATGGAATTAGTTATTTTATTTCGCTATCACCGGTTTCAAGTCTTTTACTGTAGACGTTTAAGGCCGTTTTTCCATTGAATGCAAAGCAGTTATTGCACCAAATTATTTTCCAAAAAAAAGGAGAAAAATATGAGTAGAAAACAGAAAAAAAATAAAAACGAACCTTTCATGATTTGTTGACCGCGGATACAAATCTCACCAGGTTGGTTGTAACCAAGAGAGAGACGTGTCTCAAGGTGAACCACTTTAAGTTCTGCGTTTCGGACTACAGTCCCACAAGAGCCTGATTTTGACGGTGTTGGCTCTTTAGCAAACCCAAGGCTCATTGACAACACTGGTCCTGCCTCTGTCATACCATATCCCTGTTTGTCCATAATCCAGCAGTTATTGGTTACCTCATAAATTCTAAATAACGACACTTTTGGCACTATTGTACTGAATTACTAAAAGACTAAATCAGTCGACCAAAGCAAGTATTGGTCGACTATACGAGTTTGCTACAATACGTAAATTTGATGTGATATATGATATACGTAAATTTACAGTACCGTTACAATTATTTTTATTTTCACATAACCTTTTATTTATTTAGTTATTATTTAGGCTCATAAACTTTTCTAAGTATTGTATAATACATCGACATGTATCATTAACTTCTCTAATATAAATATTTTAGCAAATGTTAATAGTGTGTGTGTCCATGTCTATGTGTGTGTGTGTGGACGTGTGTTAGAAATCAGCCCACGTCACATGACAGAGTTTTGATATCTCAGGACACGCATCTACTTTTTCTTCTACTTAATCAAATTTAATCATCGTATTACAATCTTCAGTTAATTAGCCTACAATACATAAGAAAATTATTAAAGTATCGCAATGTTGGTTGTAAACTTTAATAGCGCCTGATCACTATCACAGTATCACTATCTTGAAGCTGTCCTTTGAAAATTTGTCCAACTAATCTTGGTTGTAATTTATTTATTAACTTCTCAATGTTCTCATTCGTATTAATTTTTTTATGTCATGTTCTAATATTTATCATTAAATTTTCTGATAAATATTTTAATTTAAATCATTTATTAACATTATTTTAAACTTGCAAGTTATAATTGTATATTTTGATATCATTCAAATAGAATTTTTATTTATTTATAAATATAATGACTGTAGTTAATTAATTAATAATATCAAGAACTAAAGTACAAATTATAGTTTTTTAGAAGAATATATTTGAAGATCATCGTTGTTATTTAGTATTGTAAGATTTAATCAAGGGCCAGTTGTATAGAATAATATCATTAAAATCAATACGATTAGTTAATCTATTTTATCATTTATATAGATAATACAAACATAAAATAGTATAAAAATCATTTTATTATGTAGTCGATGATAAGCTTAAAATGGTTTATTTTGCAATCTTTGTTACTTAGTTTTTGAAATGATCATACCTATTGTTTTTTTTGTTATGAAGCAGACTATCATATATGTAAAAGACTTTAAAAGGGTAATTAAATAAGAAAACAAAAACAAAAAGAAAATTAGAGACGAAGACATTTGGAGAAGTTCAAAACCCAGCATAGACTCCTATGTCGAAACTTCAATTATAAAGAACAATATATTGTTGTGAAAAATTAGATGCAGTCCCTTTGGATCAGCGACCTAAATCACACGTGTTTTTCTACCTATGTCTAAACCTAAACTACACCTGCTTTTATTACTACTATAAATAAATAAATAATTAAAAGTAGAAATATTAGGAAAATGAATACAATGCCAAATTAGCTTGGGAGCAGATGAACCGTACGTAACCGAGATTATGCCGAAGAGCTAGACGCAACCACCCTCACTCTCTTCCCATGCATTCCCCTCCCATTTTTTTATTATATTTTTTGATAATTTAATTTAAAAAAATTATTAACTAATTAGGCAAATTTACATTTTCGCCGAAATTGGTAGCTAATGAAATTGAAAAATACTTGAGAACTTACAAAAAAAAGAAAGTAAAAACATGCATTGATCACGAAATGGTTCCCGCCGTAATAGTAGGGTTACCTAGTAAACATAAAAATCAACATGCAAAGTAAATATATTACCTGGCCAAGGACGGCCTGAGGGAGACGGCGGCCTAGACTATCCTCGAGATCTTTGCCTAAGGGAGCTGCACCAGAGAGAACCAATCTAACGGAAGAGAGATCGTAAGAGTTAACAGTTGGGTTCTTGGCCAAAGCAATCACAAGCGGCGGGACAAGCGCCGCTACCGTCACCTTGTGTCTCTGTATTAGATCCAATAACGCCCCGATTTCGAATTTGTGCATCAAAAGAACCGTCGCACCTTATTACAAGTTCAATATTATATTATATTTGTCTCATTCAAAAAAAAAGATTTGCATGTTTTATGTACCGGATCGGATGGAGTTGAGAAGAACGCTGTTGAGCGAGTAGATGTGGAAAAGAGGCAAAACGCAGAGTACGACATCGTTTGGTTTCAAGTAAAGATTCGGGTTGTCTCCATCTACTTGTTGCGCAACGCTCGTGATTAAGCTCTTGTGCGTTAAAACTACTCCTTTAGGTAACCCCGTCGTGCCAGAGGAGAAAGGAAGCGCCGCCGCATCGTCACCACCGACATCAACAACATCTAGCGAGGTTGTCTCGTCGTCAGTTAGTAGTGTGGAGAAAGGAAGACAATTCTCCGGAGGAGGATTGTCTTCCGTGGTGATAACGGTGAGATCTTCACCGATTCTTGTTTCTCCGTCGAGGTTTCTCAACTTATCGACGTAATGAGAGTGGGTGATTATAAGCTTAGCTCCGGAGGATTTGACCTGTTTGTGAATCTCCTGAGAAGTGTAGAAAGGGTTCGCGGTGGTGGAGACGGCGCCGATCATGGAAGCGCCCATGAAGGAGAAGACGAACTCGGCTGAGTTTTGAAGGAGGATCATTATCACGTCGCCTTTTCGAATCCCCATTTTGTGTAGCCCGGCGGCGACTCTCCGACATATGAGGTGCGTTTCGTCGTACGTGTAGCTTTTTCCCGTGGACCCTACGATCAGACAGGGCTTGTCGGAAACAGAGGAGAGCTTTTGGAAGCAGTAGGTGTGGAGAGGGAGGTGGTTGGGAATGTCGATGTCCGGAAGCTTTGATCGGAAAATACGCGGCGGAGTAGGAGGAGCATCGGTGGGGGGAGTAGTTGTATCCACCGGTTGATGAATCTGAGGTTCTTGTAGAGTTGCAGTTATCATTGTGTAATAAAAGATAAGTGAGGAATGTGTTTTTATTTGATTTTGTTTTTGTTGTTATCTTCTTGTTTGGGAAATGAAGAAATGTGGATATATAATAGAACCAAGTGTGTGTGTGTGTGTGTAGGTGATGAGAGAAGAATGAAATAAATTAGGGAAGATGAGGAAGGAAAGAGAAATGGGGTAGGTAGAGGGAATGGCTGTTAGAAGAGGAATGGAGGATTGTTTGGTAGGTTTCATCTTTTGCTATACACTCTCTTGCATGTCCTTCTCTCACTCTCTTATTTCTTTCCTTTTTTCCCCATCTTTAATATGTTTCCTTTTTTTAATCCTGTTACATATATTATGTTCATAATAACTTGCCACAAATCTAATTATATGAATAAATATACGTTATACACCGAGTAATTGAGTTCCTTGTTTTATATATGTATAAATTAATTGGTTATATATATATATTAATTCATAGATCAAGATTTATATAATTGTAAGTTACAAAAAAAAAAGATTTATTGTTCACATATGTTATTTAATAATATATTAGATTCTTGTCCACGATTTAGAAACACATAATTAATTATTACGAAATTTTATTCGATGAAATTAAGATATATTGTCATACCACTCTTCTATGCTTATGTTCGTTCAATCGTATTCTGGTTTTAATTAATATTGTTTTTTTTTTCTAAAACCATACGATTCAATAAACACAAGCATTAACATATACGAATGGTAATATAACCCTAGAACTGAAAACCGTTGAATTCGATAGGAGTTTCTCTCTCATGCGATTTCTCTCCCGGGTGACTGTCTCGAGAATAGTTATTACCCGCTAGTTTCATAAAAGTATCCCTGCTTACGTACCAGTCCATTGCCAGTTCCGGACCTGATTTCTCTGCAACTCACCGGCTAGATTCAAATTGCCTCCCTCTTTTAGAACTGTCCAGCGGTCCAAAGCAGTATCCCTTGGCCAAGACACGCCGGGTTCACCCCCGACACCAGTCGGAGGGCCGCCGTCAGCCATGGAGTCTACCACCGGAGCTCGTTTAGCTACACCGCCCAAGTTTCGCTGGATTTTAGCTACCGCTTCAGCTTGCACTCTCGTCGTATCCTAAGCGTGAAGGTAGTTTACTCCCCTCAAGCAGAACTTTCGATACTAATCTACACTTTCGTAGTTTGATTGCTACAGATCTTTCACACCCTAGTGGTGAAGAACTTTAAAACGCTCTGAGAATCGAAGCTTGTCTCAACAAAAACCCTATCTTCAAGATGGCGAGACGTCTATCATATGAAGAAAAAGGGAAAGGCTTACAATCAAAAACAGAAGCCCCAAGAACCGGACGGTTCAGAGTCCCAGAGTTCGATAGCTCAGAACTCATAAAGAAGCACGAGCTGACCTTGATTGGCCGTACTACTAATCCGAAGCTGCAACGTATATGGTCACTCATTCCCTTCTTATCAGACCTATGGAAAACCAAAACCCGAGCAGTTGGCTCGGACTTAGGACAGGGGCTCTTCCAATTTCAGTTCGCGTCTCAAGAGGATATGCAGCTTGTCCTCGCGAACAGACCTTATCATTTCGCAAGGTGGATGATAATACTTCAGCAATGGGAGCCCTCGATTGACCCCACCTTCCCATCTCAAATCCCGTTTTGGATAAGAGTCCAAGGTGTTCCGTTGCATCTCTGGAACGAGGCTGTGCTAAGAGGAATAGGTGAAGATTTGGGAAAGTACGAAAGTTGTGAAATACTCCCGGGCTCCATCAAACTGAGAACACAAATAAATGGATTACTACCGCTGATCAAACAGTATACTCTGGAACTCGGCCAGGGGAAGGAAATCATTGCTGCGCTTGTGTACGAAAAACTTGAGAAACATTGTGGCAGATGCCTAATGCTCAGTCACGAAGCAGAGGACTGCCCTGAGGCTTTGCAAGAAAGAGAGGAGAAAGCGAAAAAAGACACTGAGGACAAACAAAAGCTGACCCTCAATACCCGTCGTCATGAGAATGAAAGGACAGAGAGGGGCTACCAAGACCAGCGAAGGGGCCTCCAGAGATCCGAAACGTATAACGCAAGTCAACCACCCAATCCGAAGAACTCCCGACAGATTTACCGCCCTCCTGTGGAGAGAAGCTATAATAGGGAGAATAGATCTTGGAAGACAATGGAAGAGGAAAGGTATGGAGCTAAGTCCCATTCAAGAAGGGAAGACGCTGCTGGTCATCTGAGATACAACCATAGAGATAGTCGTGGTACAGAAAGATGGGTAACAACTGGACGGAGATTCCAACACTCATCTCGAGCTAGTGAGAGAGAACTTTTAAGAGAAGGGGAAAGATCTGCCTCACATTTCAGAAACAGTCGAGAAGATGAAAGATCTTTTGTGGGCTCACCTCCGGTGAGGGTATTGGAGGGTTCGACAGGAGCCCCACACGCGGATGAAGGAAGAGCTGAACTTCCAGAAATACGAGAAGAACCAATACCTGATGAAGTTATGGTAGAAGCTAGAGAGGAGCTTAGAGAAGTAATGATTCAATATACCTCTTGCGCAGATCCAACAGAAAGCGCGGCCAGAAAAGAGAGACTGAGAAGAGCAGAGGAGCAAGGAGAAGTCGAGAAATCAACTGAACAAATAGCCAGACAGTTAATGAAGGAATCTAGGCCTGCATTGGAGCTAGTAGACACTGAGCCGCTTGCCACAAGAGTCCCTGTAACCCAGAGATTGGGACCGGCTACCCAAGAGGAAGAAAACGTTGGAGTCACCCTTGAGACGGGAAGAGTCCCGGCCAGGAAAAGACTAGGCAGACCCCCTACTAAGAAGCCCTTGGGCGTTAATACAGCTACTGCAGGCTCCTCGGGGGTAGCAAAGCGAAAAGTTTCTCAAGTAAGAGTTTCCCCGAAGAGGAGAACGAGTACTAGACAATCAAAACCTACTACCAAGAAAGCTGAGCTCTTGACAACCAATAGAGGAAATGGTAGCCAGCAGGGTTCAGTGCCAGGAAGCAGTAGACCGCCAATTCGACTCATCCCAGCGGCCTCAAAACAGAGGAAGGATTTTCACAATCCGCCTCCTCCAGTTCCTTAAAAGTAGTATGCTGGAACTGTCAAGGCTTGGGGAACCCTTTGACAGTCCAGAGCCTAAAGGACATACAAAAGAGTATGAGTCCTTCCATCTTGTTCCTCTCGGAAACAAAGAATCCTGACGACTTTGTTATTCGAAAACTGTCTTCGTTGGGTTATAGCAATCACCATCTTGTTTCAACAAGTGATCAGAGGGGAGGTGGCCTCGCTTTGTTCTGGAAACAAGAAGTTATGTTGGAAGTTTTAACTTCGTGTAAAAACTATGTTGATTCTCGAGTTCAATATGAAGGAAAAAGTTTTTATGCCACTTTTGTTTATGGGGATACTGATAATATCAAACGAAGAAACATGTGGAAAGAACTCGTACAAATCAACGCGTTGAGAGGTGGAGCCTGGTTTCTCTCAGGAGATTTCAATGATATCTTAAACGGGCAAGAGAAATCAGGGGGAGCTGAAAGACCAGAGAGCTCTTTTGTTGATCTGCGTTCCTTCATGTCTGAAGGGATCTATACGATATAAAACATTCAGGGACTTTTGTCTTGGCGAGGAGTTAGACATGACCATGTAGTACGTTGCCGTCTGGATAGGGCTGTTGCAAACAGCAGCTGGTACGAGGATTTCTATGCAGGTCACAGCGAGTATCTTAAGTTCGGAGGATCAGATCACAAGCCCATCATTACTTGTTTTGACACTACACGAAGGAAGGGTAAAGGCTTGTTCCGGTTTGACAGGAGACTTAAAGACAACCCTGCAGTTCAAGAATTAGTTGAGAAACATTGGAGACAATCCGGAACAGCACCTGTCTCCAGGAAAATAGCCATTGTGCGGTCAGCAATAGTAAAATGGAATAAAGAGCAACAGAGAAACAGCAGGGAGATCATTGAGCAAAGGAAGAACGATCTTGAGGAGGCAATGACGAGCGCTAATGATGATGCAGCCCTGCTAGCAATCCTAAACCAAGAGCTGAAAGAGGCATATAAGTCTGAGGAGGAGTTTTGGAGACAGAGGAGCAGGACCCTATGGCTCAGCCTAGGTGATCGGAACACAGGCTATTTCCATGCCACAACAAAGGGTAGGAAAGCTAGAAATTGTATCTCTGTTCTAGAGGATGCCGAAGGTGGAGTGCATCACAAGGAAGAAGCAATCACCAAAACTATCGTGAATTATTTCACAGAACTTTTCACCTCTCATGAGGAAGAACGTGAACAAATCGTTAACCAGGCGCTATCTCCATTGATCACTGCGGCTGACAATGAGAAGCTTGTAGGAGAACCATCAGCGGAGGAAATCAAATTGGCAGTATTTTCGATACATTCGGATAAAGCTCCTGGGCCGGACGGTTTCTCTGCGGGTTTTTTCCAGGCCAACTGGAAGACAGTCGGAGATGACATAGTCCGAGAGATTCAAACCTTTTTCGCATCAGGCCTAATGCCGAACGGTATAAATGACACGCACATCAGGCTGATACCCAAGGGAGAAGGACCTCGGTTTGTAGCAGATTATAGACCAATTGCGCTATGCAACGTCTACTATAAGATAATCTCTAAGCTTCTCACCCGAAGACTACAACCGATCCTCTCGACCTTAATCTCAGAAAATCAGTCAGCTTTTGTACCGGATCGAGCCATCTCCGACAATGTGCTCATAACACATGAAGTTCTCCATTTCCTCAAAACGTCTACAGCTAGTAAGCATTGCTCCATGGCTGTTAAGACGGATATGAGCAAGGCATACGATAGACTCGAGTGGAGCTTCATTGAGCTAGTTCTTAAAAGATTGGGTTTCGATCAGAAGTGGGTCGGCTTGATTATGCAGTGTGTGACTACAGTCTCTTTCTCTTTCTGATCAATGACACGGCCAAAGGGAGAGTCATTCCAACACGAGGTTTGCGGCAAGGAGACCCGCTGTCTCCTTACTTGTTCATCCTTTGCAGTGAAGTCCTTTCCGGGTTATGCTTGCAAGCTCAAAGCGAGGGATCGTTACAAGGAATCCGAGTTGCAACAGATTGCCCTCGAGTCAATCATCTCCTTTTTGCAGATGACACGATGTTTTTTCTGCCGGACAAACCAACAGAGCATCAACAAGCTGAATGAGATACTGAAGCTATACGAGCAAGCATCAGGACAGATGATAAACAAGCAGAAATCAGCAATTACATTCTCCCGGAAAGCGCCACAGAGCCTGAAAGACAGAGTAAAAAAGGAGCTGGATATACAAAAGGAGGGGGGAGTGGGGAAGTATCTTGGACTACCCGAGCATTTTGGGAGACGGAAAAAAGATCTTTTCACCTCAACAGTGGACAGAATCCGGCAAAAAGCTAAGGGGTGGTCAACGCGATTCCTATCTTCAGCGGGCAAAATGGTTATGCTTAAGTCGGTTCTCTCGGCAATGCCGAACCACTCGATGTCTTGCTTCAAGTTACCGACTTCTTTGTGCAAACGAATTCAGTCCGCCTTAACTAGATTTTGGTGGGATCCAAACCAAGACCAACAGAAGATGGCATGGATCTCATGGAGTAAGATGACAAACTCGAAAAGAGATGGAGGCCTTGGGTTTAGAGACATTCAAAGTTTCAATGACGCGTTACTGGGCAAATTAAGTTGGCGGATTTTGGAGAACCCGGACTGTTTACTAGCACGTATACTGCAGGGAAAATACTGTAAGTACAGTCCGCTGCTAGAGGTCCAAGCGTCACAGAACTGTTCACACGGGTGGAGAAGTATACTGATTGGGCGAGACTTGGTCAATAAGCACCTTGGATGGGCAATAGGCAATGGAGAGACAGTCCAAATATGGTCGGATGCATGGCTATCAACGACCAAAGCAGAGACACCGATGGGACCAGCAACTGAACAGACTAATGAAGCCTTTGTCAAGTCCCTATTTCAAGCAAATTCGTGCGAGTGGGACATAGGTAAAGTGGAAACTTTGTTCCCAGAGATCGCCCATAAGATACTAAGTATCAAACCAAGCAAGGAGAAAGGCCCCGACAAGAGAATCTGGTTAAAACATGATTCTGGGAAGTATAATACGAAGTCTGGATACCTAGCGGCTTTAGAAGATAAGCCGGATGAGGCAGGGGCTGCAGCATTAAGACAGGTCCCATGGATTAAGAAAGTGTGGGAGTTGCATACACCAACGAAGATCAAACTACTAATATGGAAAGCGATCCATGGAGGCCTCCCAGTCAATGAGAGACTAGCAGCTCGGAACATTATCCCAACAGCTGAGTGTGGCGTTTGCGGAGCCGTGGAATCTATAGATCACGTCTTTTTCTCATGCCCTCTTGCTCAGGAAGTGTGGAGAATGGTCCCAGTCAAGAATGATATATTGCCCTTGGAGTCGGATCGTTTTGTTGATAATTGGATCGCAGTTGTTGGTGCGGTGAGCCTACCACCTACGGGAGTAAATGCTGGTTCAATCACAGCCTGGGTAATATGGAGGTTATGGACCACAAGAAACTACAGAATCTTCCAAGAGAAAATCTTTACACCTCAGGAAGTGGTTACGAAGGCGATTGTGGATGCTAAGGAATGGGCAGTAGCGCAGGAAAAGAAGACGGACCCTGAACCTTCCAAGAAACGGGCGGGAGAAACAATAAGAATTGGAATCACCTGCAAAACTGACGCTGCCTGGAATCAGGAAAGAATGGCTGCGGGAGCAGCTTGGAACTTCTCACAACTGAATTCTGGTCTCAATAGGTCGGATTCAGAAATTTTCACCTATGTGAAATCACCCCTCGTGGCGGAGGGGCTTGCCTTGCGCGCAGCAATGGAGCAGGCACTGGTATTAGATTACAATCAAATCTCTTTTGAATCAGACTCGAAGATGTTGGTGACAGCAATACTAGAGGACTCATCCTACGCAGATTTGCATGGAATCTTATCGGACATCAAAACGTTGAAAGAGGCGTTCACCTCTGTTTCTTTTCGCTGGGTTAACAGAGACTCTGTTTCCTCTGTTGACTTACTAGCCAAGCAAACTTTAAATGCTTTTGTATTGAACCTTTAAGTTTTATTTAATCAGTTGGTGCACAAAAAAAAAAAAAAACCCTAGAACTATTATCTTAACAAAAATCAAGCTTCAGAAGTCGTGTTTCTTGTAGACATGCTACCCTTGTTCACGTGCTGAACACTTTGAGCACAAAATAAGAATCTTCATAAGTGTTATCAAGACTTTTCAAGCGAGACGTACTCGTAGATGCTTAAGCTCGAATAATTTTAGGGTATTCTAAAATCCTATTATGAAGACCATCTTACAATACTAAAAAGTCTCAATAACCTCTAGGAATTATCCCTATACCACTTTTAAGTGATTTTTGAGATGAGACTTTAATTCAATACCTGACCAAGATATATAAACAAAATCTAAGCTATTTGAGGCAGCAACCACCTTCTTTGCTTTCGTTATATTTTGTAAGGATAATATTCTTTCTGTTTCAATATGTAAGTAGTTTTAGTTAAAAATGATAATATTAAACTTTTGAAAAATTAGTATTTAATATATAAGTTCCACCAATAATAAAAAACATGGATTATTAGATTAGTCACATAATATCTAATAAATGCAAAAGTTGCTTCGGATTATGTAAACACCTTATAGTACAAATATTTTTTGCTAAAATATATATTGTAACATATGGATTATTGACTTTGGAAGTGATAAAAACTAGTCATGTAGTCTTTGATGCTTCTTTTCAGAAGTTTTGTATTTTTAACTTATCCACCTAAGTGGTGAGATTGTAAACAAGCAAGATATTTTTCTCTTTTAGCTAGTATAGGCACTCGTGTTTCAAAAAAAAAGAAGCTAGTATCAGGGGCGGGCGCAGGCGGTTGATGGGTGTGGCACTTGCCCCACACTCATTTTTGTTTTTGCTCAAGTAACTCAACACAAATTTAGTTAAACCCCTAATCTATATATTTGTTTCAGTATGTGCCCCATACAAAATATTTCTCTGAGTCCGCCCCTGGCTAGTATAGGGCACTCATGTGAATAAGTGCTAAAATTAGGTTTTTTCCGTTTCTGATGACATATTCTCCTCTATTAGATTATTGGTGCGCCTCTCCTACTTACTTGACTTATTTTGGATGTTGGTTTTTATGTCTTCAACAATTCTGACTAGTTGTTCACTATCCACCTTTCGGCCATACTGAAAATAAATAAATAAATTGTAATCCAAATTAAATAAATTCTAAAAGAATACTCATCTATCAACAAAATTTTTTGTTATCCTAATTTCTAAATCACAACTCCAAATGTACATTATTTCTTAATAAAAATGAAAACTTTCCTAAAATATATTTTTTGAGTTTTTTTATTTTAAAAATACCACATATTGATCAAAAAATCTAAAAGAATACTCATCTATCAACAAAAATTCTTGTTATCTCAATTTCTAAATCACAATCCCAAATTTACAATATTTCCCAATGAAAATGAAAACTTTCCTAAAATAGATTTTTTGAGTATTTTATTTTAAAAATACAACATATTGATAAAAAAGTCTAAAAGAATACTCATCTATCAACAAAAATTCTTGTTATCCTAATTTCTAAATCACAACCCCAAATGTACATTATTTCTTAATAAAAATGAAAACTTTCCTAAAATAGATTTTTTGAGTTTTTTTATTTTAAAAATACCACATATTGATCAAAAAATCTAAAAGAATACTCATCTATCAACAAAAATTCTTGTTATCCTATTTCTAAATAACAACCCCAAATGTACAATATTTCTCAATAAAATGAAAACTTTCCTAAAATAGAATATTTGAGAATTAAATCTTAAAAATACAGCATATTGATCAAAAAATCTAAAAAAATACTCATCTATCAACAAAAATTCTTGTTATCTCAATTTCTAAATCACAACCCCAAATTTACAATATTTCCCAATGAAAAGGAAAAATTTCCTAAAATAGATTTTTTGAGTATGTTATTTTAAAAATACATCCTATTGATAAAAAAATTCTAAAATAATACTCATCTATCAACAAAAATTCTTGTTATCCTAATTTCTAAATCACAACCCCAAATGTACATTATTTCTCAATAAAAATGAAAACTTTCCTAAATAAGATTTTTTGAGTATTTTATTTTAAAAATACCACATATTGATCAAAAAATCTAAAAGAATACTCTTTTATCAACAAAATTCTTGTTATCCTATTTCTAAATAACAACCCCAAATGTACAATATTTCTCAATAAAATGAAAATTTTCCTAAAATAGAATATTTGAGAATTAAATCTTAAAAATACAACATATTGATCAAAAAATCTAAAAAAAAATACTTATCTATCAACAAAAATTCTTGTTATCTCAATTTCTAAATCACAACCCCAAATTTACAATATTTCCCAATGAAAATGAAAACTTTCCTAAAATGAATTTTTGAGTATTTTATTTAAAAAATACATCCTATTGATAAAAAATTCTAAAAGAATACCCATCTATCAACAAAAATTCTTGTTATCCTAATTTCGAAATCACAACCCAAATGTACATTATTTCTCAATAAAAATGAAAACTTTCCTAAAATAATTTTTTGAGTATTTTATTCCTAAAATAGATTTTTGAGTATTTTATTTAAAAAATACAACATATTGATAAAAAAAAATTCTAAAAAAATACTCATCTATCAACAAAAATTCTTGTTATCTCAATTTCTAAATCACAACCTCAAATTTACAATATTTTCCAATGAAAATGAAAACTTTCCTAAAATAGATTGTTTGAGTATCTTATTTAAAAAATACAACCTATTGATAAAAAAATCTAAAAAAAATACTCATCTATCAACAAAAATTCTTGTTATTTCAATTTCTAAATCACAACCCCAAATTTACAATATTTCCCTATGAAAATAAAAACTTTCCTAAAATAGATTTTTGAGTATTTTATTTTAAAAATACCACATATTGATCAAAAAATCTAATAGAATACTCATCTATCAACAAAAGTTCTTGTTATCCTATTTCTAAATAACAACCCCAAATGTACAATATTTCTCAATAAAATGAAAATTTCCTAAAATAGAATATTTGAGAATTAAATCTAAAAAATACAACATATTGATCAAAAACTCTAAAAAAATACTCATCAGTCAACAAAAATTCTTGTTATCTCAATTTCTAAATCACAACCCCAAATTTACAATATTTCCCAATGAAAATGAAAACTTTTCTAAAATAGATTTTTGAGTATTTTATTTATACAAAATACAACCTTGATAAAAAATTCTAAAAAAATACTCATCTATCAATAAAAATTTTTGTTATCTCAATTTCTAAATCACAACACCAAATTTACAATATTTCCCAATGAAAATGAAAACTTTCCTAAAATAGATTTTTTGTGTATTTTATTTTAAAAATACAACCTATTGATAAAAAATTCTAAAAAAATACTCATCTATCAACAAAAATTCTTGTTATCTCAATTTATAAATCACAACCCCAAATTTACAATATTTCCTAATGAAAATGAAAACTTTACTAAAATAGATTTTTTGAATATTTTATTTTAAAAATACAACCTATTGATAAAAAATTCTAAAAAAATACTCATCTATCAACAAAAATTCTTGTTATCCTAATTTCTAAATCACAACCCCAAATGTACATTATTTCTCAATAAAATGAAAACTTTTCTAAAATAGATTTTTTGAGTATTTTATTTTAAAAATACAACATATTGATCAAAAAAATCTAAAAGATTACTCATCTATCAACAAAAATTCTTGTTATCCTATTTCAAAATAACAACCCCAAATGTATAATATTTCTCAATAAAATGAACACTTTCCTAAAATAGAATATTTGAGAATTAAATCTTAAAAATACAACATATTGATCAAAAAATCTAAAAAAATACTCATCAGTCAACAAAAATTCTTGTTATCTCAATTTCTAAATCACAACCCCAAATTTACAATATTTTCCAATGAAAATGAAAACTTTCCTAAAATAGATTTTTTGAGTATTTTATTTAAAAAATACAACCTATTGATAAAAAAATCTAAAGAAATACTCATCTATCAACAAAAATTCTTGTTATCTCAATTTCTAAATCACAACCCCAAATTTACAATATTTCCCATTGAAAATGAAAACTTTCCTAAAATAGATTATTTGAGTATGTTATTTAAAATACAACCTATTGAAAAAAATTCTAAAAGAAGACTAATCTATCAACAAAAATTCTTGTTATCCTAATTTATAAATCACAACCCCAAATGTACATTATCTCTCAATAAAATGAAAACTTTCCTAAAAGATTTTTTTAGTATTTTTATTTAAAAAATACAACCTATTGATAAAAAATTCTAAAAAATACTCATCTATCAACAAAAATTCTTGTTATCTCAATTTCTAAATCACAACCCCAAATTTACAATATTTCCCAATGAAAATGAAAACTTTCCTAAAATAGATTTTTTGAGTATTTTATTTTAAAAATACAACATATTGATCAAAAAAATCTAAAAGAATACTCATCTATCAGCAAAATTCTTGTTATCCTATTTCTAAATAACAACCCCAAATGTACAATATTTCTCAATAAAATGAAAACTTTCCTAAAATAGAATATTTGATAATTAAATCTTAAAAATACAACATATTGATCAAAAAATCTAAAAAAATACTCATAAGTGAACAAAAATTCTTGTTATCTCAATTTCTAAATCACAACCCCAAATTTACAATATTTCCCAATGAAAATGAAAACTTTCCTAAAATAGATTTTTTGAGTATTTTATTTAGAAAATACAACCTATTGATAAAAAATTCTAAAAAAATACCCATCTATCAACAAAAATTCTTGTTATCCAATTTCTAAATCACAACCCCAAATTTACAATATTTCCCAATGAAAATGAAAACTTTCCTAAAATAGATTTTTTGAGTATTTTATTTTATAAAAATACCACATATTGATCAAAAAATTTAAAAGAATACTCATCTATCAACAAAAATTCTTGTTATCTCAATTTCTAAATTACAATCCCAAATTTACAATATTTCCCAATGAAAATGAAAACTTTCCTAAAATATATTTTTGAGTATTTTATTTTACAAATACAACATATTGATAAAAATTCTAAAAAAATACTCTTCTATCAACAAAAATTCTTGTTATCTCAATTTCTAAATCACAACCCCAAATTTACAATATTTCCCAACGAAAATGAAAAATTTCCTAAAATAGTTTTTTTGAGTATTTTATTTAAAAAATACAACCTATTGATAAAAAAATCTAAAAAAATACTCATCTATCAACAAAAATTCTTGTTATCTCAATTTCTAAATCACAACCCTAAATTTACAATATTTCCCAATGAAAATAAAAACTTTACTAAAATAGATATTTGAGTATTTTATTTTAAAAATACCACATGTTGATCAAAAAATCTAAAAGAATACTCATCTATCAACAAAAATTCTTGTTATCCTATTTCTAAATAACAACCCCAAATGTACGATATTTCTCAATAAAATGAAAACTTTCCTAAAATAGATTATTTGAGAATTATATCTTAAAAATACAACATATTGATCAAAAAATCAAAAACAAATACTCATCAATCAACAAAAATTCTTGTTATTCTATTTCTAAATAACATTCCCAAATGTACAAAATTTTTCAATAAAATGAAAACTTTCCTAAAATATAATATTTGAGAATTATATCTTAGAAATACAACCTATTGATCAAACAATCTAAAAAAAATACTTATCTATCAACAAAAATTCTTGTTATCTCAATTTCTAAATCACAACCCCAAATTTACAATATTTCCCAATGAAAATGAAAACTTTCCTAAAATAGATTATTTGAGTATGTTATTTAAAAAATACAACCTATTGATAAAAAATTCTAAAAGAATACTAATTTATCAACAAAAATTCTTGTTATCCTAATTTATAAATCACAACCCCAAATGTACATTATTTCTCAATAAAATGAAAACTTTCCTAAAATAGATTATTTGAGAATTAAATCTTAAAAATACAACATATTGATCAAAAAATCTAAAAAAATACTCATCAGTCAACAAAAATTCTTTTATCTCAATTTCTAAATTACAATCCCAAATTTACAATATTTTCCAATGAAAATGAAAACTTTCCTAAAATAGATTTTTTGAGTATTTTATTTAAAATATACAACCTATTGATAAAAAATTCTAAAAAAACACTCATCTATCAACAAAATTTCTTGTTATCTCAATTTCTAAATCACAACCTCAAATTTACAATATTTCCCAATGAAAATGAAAGCTTTCCTAAAAAAGATTTTTTTAGTATTTTATTTAAAAAATACAACCTATTGATAAAAAATTCTAAAAAAATACTTATCTATCAACAAAAATTCTTGTTATCCTAATTTCTAAATCACAACCCCTAATTTACATTATTTCTCAATAAAAATGAAAACTTTCCTAAAATAGATTTTTTGAGTATTTTATTTTAAAAATACAACATATTGATCAAAAAAATCTAAAAGAATACTCATATATCAACAAAAATTCTTGTTATCCTATTTCTAAATAACAACCCCAAATGTACAATATTTCTCAATAAAATGAAAACTTTCCTAAAATAGAAAATTTGAGAATTAAATCTTAAAAATACAACATATTGTTCAAAAAATCTAAAAAAATACTCATCAGTCAACAAAAATTCTTGTTATCTCAATTTCTAAATCACAACATCAAATTTATAATATTTCCAATGAAAATGAAAACTTTCCTAAAATAGATTTTTTTAGTATTTTATTTAAAAAATACAACCTATTGATAAGAAATTCTAAAAAAATACTCATATATCAACAAAAATTCTTGTTATTTAATTTCTAAATAACAACCCCAAATTTACATTATCTCTCAATAAAAATGAAAACTTTCCTAAAATAGATTTTTTGAGTATTTTATTTTAAAAATACAACATATTGATCAAAAAAATCTAAAAGAATACTCATCTATCAACAAAAATTCTTGTTATCCTATTTCTAAATAACAACCCCAAATGTACAATATTTCTCAATAAAATGAAAACTTTCCTAAAATAGAATATTTGAGAATTAAATCTTAAAAATACAACATATTGATCAAAAAATCTAAAAAAATACTCATCAGTCAACAAAAATTCTTGTTATCTCAATTTCTAAATCACAACCCCAAATTTACAATATTTCCCAATCAAAATGAAAACTTTCCTAAAATATATTTTTTGAGTATTTTATTTAAAAAATACAACCTATTGATAAAAAAATCTAAAGAAATACTCATCTATCAACAAAATTCTTGTTATCTCAATTTCTAAATCACAACCCTAAATTTACAATATTTCCCAATGAAAATGAAAACTTTACTAAAATAGATTTTTGAGTATTTTATTTTAAAAATACCACATGTTGATCAAAAAATCTAAAAGAATACTCATCTATCAACAAAAATTCTTGTTATCCTATTTCTAAATAACAACCCCAAATGTACAATATTTCTCAATAAAATGAAAACTTTCATAAAATAGAATATTTGAGAATTAAATCTTAAAAATACAACATATTGATCAAAAAATCTAAAAAAATACTCATCAGTCAACAAAAATTCTTGTTATCTCAATTTCTAAATCACAACCCCAAATTTACAATATTTCCCATTGAAAATGAAAACTTTCCTAAAATAGATTTTTGAGTATTTTATTTTAAAAATACCACATATTGATCAAAAAATTTAAAAGAATACTCATCTATCAACAAAAATTCTTGTTATCCTATTTCTAAATAACAACCCCAAATGTACGATATTTCTCAATAAAATGAAAACTTTCCTAAAATTGATTATTTGAGAATTATATCTTAAAAATACAACATATTGATCAAAAAATCTACAAAAATACTCATCAATCAAGAAAAAATTCTTGTTATTCTATTTCTAAATAACAACCCCAAATGTACAATATTTTTCAATAAAATGAAAACTTTCCTAAAATAGATTTTTGAGTATTTTATTTTAAAAATACCACATATTGATCAAAAATTTAAAAGAATACTCATCTATCAACAAAAATTCTTGTTATCTCAATTTCTAAATTACAACCCCAAATTTACAATATTTTCCAATGAAAATGAAAACTTTCCTAAAATAGATTTTTTAGTATTTTATTTTAAAAATACAACATATTGATAAAAAATTCTAAAACAATACTCATCTATCAACAAAAATTCTTGTTATCTCAATTTCTAAATCACAACCCCAAATTTACAATTCCAATGAAAATGAAAACTTTCCTAAAATAGATTTTTTGAGTATTTTATTTTTAAAATAACACATATTGATCAAAAAATTTAAAAAAATACTCATCTATCAACAAAAATTCTTGTTATCTCAATTTCTAAATCACAACCCCAAATTTATAATATTTCCCAATGAAAATGAAAACTTTCCTAAAATAGATTTTTGAGTATTTTATTTTAAAAATACAACATATTGATAAAAAATTCTAAAAAAAATACTCATCTATCAAAAAAAATTCTTGTTATCTCAATTTCTAAATCACAACCTCAAATTTACAATATTTCCCAATGAAAATGTAAACTTTCCTAAAATAGATTTTTTTAGTATTTTATTTAAAAAATACAACCTATTGATAAAAAATTCTAAAAAAATACTCATCTATCAACAAAAATTCTTGTTATCCTAATTTCTAAATCACAACCCCAAATTTACATTATTTCTCAATAAAAATGAAAACTTTCCTAAAATAGATTTTTTGAGTATTTTATTTTAAAAATACAACATATTGATAAAAAAAAATCTAAAAGAATACTCATCTATCAATAAAAATTCTTGTTATTCTAATTTATAAATCACAACCCCAAATGTACATTATTTCTCAATAAAATGGAAACTTTCCTAAAATAGAATATTTGAGAATTAAATCTTAAAAATACCACATATTGATCAAAAAATTTAAAAGAACACTCATCTATCAACAAAAATTCTTGTTATCTCAATTTCTAAATCACAACCCCAAATTTACAATATTTCCCAATGAAAATGAAAACTTTCCTAAAATAGATTTTTGAGTATTGTATTTAAAAAATACAACATATTGATAAAAAAAATTCTAAAAAAATACTCATCTATCAACAAAAATTCTTGTTATCTCAATTCTAAATCACAACCTCAAATTTACAATATTTTCCAATGAAAATGAAAACTTTCCTAAAATAGATTGTTTGAGTATCTTATTTAAAAAATACAACCTATTGATAAAAAAATCTAAAAAAATACTCATCTATCAACAAAAATTCTTGTTATTTCAATTTCTAAATCACAACCCCAAATTTACAATATTTCCCTATGAAAATGAAAACTTTCCTAAAATAGATTTTTGAGTATTTTATTTTAAAAATACCACATATTGATCAAAAAATCTAATAGAATACTCATCTATCAACAAAAGTTCTTGTTATCCTATTTCTAAATAACAACCCCAAATGTACAATATTTCTCAATAAAATGAAAATTTCCTAAAATAGAATATTTGAGAATTAAAACTTAAAAATACAACATATTGATCAAAAAATCTAAAAAAATACTCATCAGTCAACAAAAATTCTTGTTATCTCAATTTCTAAATCAAAACCCCAAATTTACAATATTTCCCAATGAAAATGAAAACTTTTCTAAAATAGATTTTTTGAGTATTTTATTTAAAAATTACAACCTATTGATAAAAAATTCTAAAAAAATACTCATCTATCAATAAAAATTCTTGTTATCTCAATTTCTAAATCACAACACCAAATTTACAATATTTCCCAATGAAAATGAAAACTTTCCTAAAATAGATTTTTTGTGTATTTTATTTTAAAAATACAACCTATTGATAAAAAATTCTAAAAAAATACTCATCTATCAACAAAAATCTTGTTATCTCAATTTATAAATCACAACCCCAAATTTACAATATTTCCTAATGAAAATGAAAACTTTACTAAAATAGATTTTTGAATATTTTATTTTAAAATACAACCTATTGATAAAAAATTCTAAAAAAATACTCATCTATCAACAAAAATTCTTGTTATCCTAATTTCTAAATCACAACCCCAAATGTACATTATTTCTCAATAAAATGAAAACTTTTCTAAAATAGATTTTTTGAGTATTTTATTTTAAAAATACAACATATTGATCAAAAAAATCTAAAAGATTACTCATCTATCAACAAAAATTCTTGTTATCCTATTTCAAAATAACAACCCAAATGTATAATATTTCTCAATAAAATGAACACTTTCCTAAAATAGAATATTGAGAATTAAATCTTAAAAATACAACATATTGATCAAAAAATCTAAAAAAATACTCATCAGTCAACAAAAATTCTTGTTATCTCAATTCTAAATCACAACCCCAATTTACAATATTTTCCAATGAAAATGAAAACTTTCCTAAAATAGATTTTTTGAGTATTTTATTTAAAAAATACAACCTATTGATAAAAAAATCTAAAGAAATACTCATCTATCAACAAAAATTCTTGTTATCTCAATTTCTAAATCACAACCCCAAATTTACAATATTTCCCATTGAAAATGAAAACTTTCCTAAAATAGATTATTTGAGTATGTTATTTAAAAAATACAACCTATTGATAAAAAATTCTAAAAGAAGACTAATCTATCAACAAAAATTCTTGTTATCCTAATTTATAAATCACAACCCCAAATGTACATTATCTCTCAATAAAATGAAAACTTTCCTAAAATAGATTTTTTTAGTATTTTATTTAAAAAATACAACCTATTGATAAAAAATTCTAAAAAAATACTCATCTATCAACAAAAATTCTTGTTATCTCAATTTCTAAATCACAACCCCAAATTTACAATATTTCCCAATGAAAATGAAAACTTTCCTAAAATAGATTTTTTGAGTATTTTATTTTAAAAATACAACATATTGATCAAAAAAATCTAAAAGAATACTCATCTATCAGCAAAAATTCTTGTTATCCTATTTCTAAATAACAACCCCAAATGTACAATATTTCTCAATAAAATGAAAACTTTCCTAAAATAGAATATTTGATAATTAAATCTTAAAAATACAACATATTGATCAAAAAATCTAAAAAAATACTCATAAGTCAACAAAAATTCTTGTTATCTCAATTTCTAAATCACAACCCCAAATTTACAATATTTCCCAATGAAAATGAAAACTTTCCTAAAATAGATTTTTTAGTATTTTATTTAAAAAATACAACCTATTGATAAAAAATTCTAAAAAAATACTCATCTATCAACAAAATTCTTGTTATCCTAATTTCTAAATCACAACCCCAAATGTACATTATTTCTCAATAAAAATGAAAACTTTCCTAAAATAGATTTTTGAGTATTTTATTTTAAAAATACAACATATTGATCAAAAAAATCTAAAAGAATACTCATCTATCAACAAAAATTCTTGTTATCCTATTTCTAAATAACAACCCCAAATGTATAATATTTCTCAATAAAATGAAAACTTTCCTAAAATAGAATATTTGAGAATTAAATCTTAAAAATACAACATATTGATCAAAAAATCTAAAAAAATACTCATCAGTCAAAAAAAATTCTTTTTATCTCAATTTCTAAATCACAACCCCAAATTTACAATATTTCCCAATGAAAATGAAAACTTTCCTAAATTAGATTTTTTGAGTATTTTATTTAAAAAATACAACCTATTGATAAAAAATTTTAAAAAAATACTCATCTATCAACAAAAATTATTGTTATCTCAAGTTCTAAATCACAACCCCCAAATTTACAATATTTCCCAATGAAAATGAAAACTTTCCTAAAATAGATTTTTTGAGTATTTTATTTAAGAAATACAACCTATTGATAAAAAATTCTAAAAGAATACTCATCTATCAACAAAAATTCTTGTTATCTCAATTTCTAAATCACAACCCCAAATTTACAATATTTCCCAATGAAAATGAAAACTTTCCTAAAATAGATTTTTGAGTATTTTATTTAAAAATACAACATATTGATAAAAAATTCTAAAAAAATACTCATCTATCAACAAAAATTCTTGTTATCGCAATTTTTAAATCACAACCTCAAATTTACAATATTTCCCAATGAAAATGAAAACTTTCCTAAAATAGATTTTTTAGTATTTTATTTAAAAAATACAACCTATTGATAAAAAATTCTAAAAAAATACTCATCTATCAACAAAAATTCTTGTTATCCTAATTTCTAAATCACAACCCCAAATGTACATTATTTCTCAATAAAAATGAAAACTTTCCTAAAATAGATTTTTTGAGTATTTTATTTTAAAAATACAACATATTGATCAAAAAAATCTAAAAGAATACTCATCTATCAACAAAAATTCTTGTTATCCTATTTCTAAATAACAACCCCAAATGTACAATATTTCTCAATAAAATGAAAACTTTCCTAAAATAGAATATTTGAGAATTAAATCTTAAAAATACAACATATTGATCAAAAAATCTAAAAAAATACTCATCAGTCAAAAAAAATTCTTGTTATCTCAATTTCTAAATCACAACCCCAAATTTACAATATTTCCCAATGAAAATGAAAACTTTCCTAAAATAGATTTTTTGAGTATTTTATTTAAAAAATACAACCTATTGATAAAAAATTTTAAAAAAATACTCATCTATCAAAAAAAATTATTGTTATCTCAAGTTCTAAATCACAACCCCCAAATTTACAATATTTCCCAATGAAAATGAAAACTTTCCTAAAATAGATTTTTTGAGTATTTTATTTAAGAAATACAACCTATTGATAAAAAATTCTAAAAAAATACTCATCTATCAACAAAAATTCTTGTTATCTCAATTTCTAAATCACAACCCCAAATTTACAATATTTCCCAATGAAAATGAAAACTTTTCTAAAATAGTTTTTTGAGTATTTTATTTAAAAAATACAACATATTGATAAAAAAATTCTAAAAAAATACTCATCTATCAACAAAAATTCTTTTTATCGCAATTTTTAAATCACAACCTCAAATTTACAATATTTCCCAATGAAAATGAAAACTTTCCTAAAATAGATTTTTTAGTATTTTATTTTAAAAATACAACATATTGATAAAAAATTCTAAAAAAATACTCATCTATCAACAAAAATTCTTGTTATCCTAATTTCTAAATCACAACCCCAAATGTACATTATTTCTCAATAAAAATGAAAACTTTCCTAAAATAGATTTTTTGAGTATTTTATTTTAAAAATACAACATATTGATCAAAAAAATCTAAAAGAATACTCATCTATCAACAAAAATTCTTGTTATCTCAATTTCTAAATAACAACCCCAAATTTACAATATTTCCCAATGAAAATGAAAACTTTCCTAAAATAGAATATTTGAGAATTAAATCTTAAAAATACAACATATTGATCAAAAAATCTAAAAAAATACTCATCAGTCAAAAAAAATTCTTGTTATCTCAATCTCTATATCACAACCCCAAATTTACAATATTTCCCAATGAAAATGAAAACTTTCCTAAAATAGATTTTTTGAGTATTTTATTTAAAAAATACAACCTATTGATAAAAAATTCTAAAAAAATACTCATCTATCAACAAAAATTCTTGTTATCTCAATTTCTAAATCACAACCCCAAATTTACAATATTTCCCAATGAAAATGAAAACTTTCCTAAAATAGATTTTTTTTAGTATTTTATTTAAAAAATACAACCACTAATGATGTTCTCAGAATTTTTTTTGTTATTTTAAAACTATGTGAGAGACTTTTTGTAGTATCCTACCACTAATGATGTTCTTATTGTGATGAAATGAGATTTGAATTTTAACAAGGTAATTAGAATTGTTAGAAAAAAAAATGCTCAAATTTTTTTTTTTTTTGAAACACAAGGGGTCAAACATAATATCTAATCAAATGTGTTTACTTTCTTTATCTTACTTTCAAAGCGTTCTTATTTCCCCCAAGGAAAAAAAAAAAAAAAAGGATGTGGGCTGAGATCATCTGTGGTCTCCTAATCTACAAGTTCGTCCGCCGTTTCTTCAAAGACGACGAGATTTCCGATGAAACCTCCTCCGATTCCACTGCTCTCTTCTCCGTCGCTCACAGGTAACCCTTCTCTTTTAACCCACTTTGCTGATTCCCTTCATTGGTTCTTGATTATATTGGTTACAACTGAGTTTTGCAGACTTGAGAAGCTTTATGGTGGAAAAGCTTATGTAGGGCTTCGTATTCCAGATGCAGACACTTCTTCTAGACAGGACATCGACCTTGTCCTCCTCACTAAAGGGTAACTTCTTCTTCTCTCCCTCTTTTATCTCTCTGTGATATGTGTTGACTTCATATGTTTGTTTTAGACAAGTTGTGGTGATCCGTGTCAAGACTCTATCTGGGATTGTTACGGTAGCCAGCGATGGAAGCTGGGTTTGTGAAGCTGGGAAGCATCATACAACTCAGACTTACCCTGATCCTGTACGTCTGTGCAATGATTACAAAGACTATGTTTGTTGTTGCTTTAGTAGATTATTATGAAATTAGCTTAGTGCTGATAAAACTGTTGCTTCTTGTCTCCTGAACCCTCTTTACACATTCATAGACAAGATTATATGTTTGAATTGAATGTTTAAGAAATCGCTAGCCGCCGTTAGGCTCTATGGCATTTAGGCGCTTTATATAAGATCATTGATTATCCGCGGCGCCTAGACCGATTTTTGAAAAAAGTGTTTCAGGTCCCATTTGCCGACTAGGCGGACATCTAGATGCTGCCTATACCGATTTTTAGAACACTTGATTATATGCAAGAGCAAAGCTGACCTGCATTAGGCATCCATTTATGCAACTTTGTTTTTGACTAATATCTTTATATTTTCTCAGCTGGTTGAAGTCAAGAAACAAGCTTCAGTTCTAGAATCATATCTTGAACAAAGAGGGGTTACTTTGCTAGAAGAAAACCTGTCTTGCAAAGTTGTAATTCCCAATCCAAATTTTCGGTATGTGTTGTTTATCTTTGCGACCTTCAGTATTTACATGTTTTCTGACCCTTTTGAACTGTGTGGGCGTGTGACTATTTTACCCCCTAAATATAATATTCTTTGGTTTTCTAGTGATGCAAAAACTTGTGTTTATTTCAGTACAATGCATGCGTTTCCGAGTGAGGTAATTACATACGAAGAGTGGAAACATCTGAAACCAGTATCAAGAAAAACACTTTCTGGTTGGGTGAAAGGTGCATTGTGGACAGGCAAAGAGATGCAGGAATCTTCGCATCAAAAACTTAACTTCATCCTTGGCACTGCACCAATGTGGGATAGGTCAGAAAGAGAGATTTGGTTCTCCGGAATAAGTTAATTCTGGTCGGAGAGTTTTTTTTTTTTTTTTAAAGGTTTGATTGTGATGCAGGGTGGAGCTTAAAAGTAGCAAGATTGTGTTAGGAGAGTTCCTTGAGTTCAAAGGAAAGCAGGAAGATACTTTGGCTCTGAAACAGATCAAGAGATCTAAAGTTGACCGTATCTCTATTCAGCAAACAAGCATGCTTGGATTCGGTAATTTTCTCTTTCTTTAGATTTCAAAACAAATTTCATTATCTTCTTCTATTTGCTTCTATGTTTTTTTACATTTTTAAAATCTGGATTTTTCTTAATGTTTTCTTTTTCTAAAAATTCGTGTTTGCAGCTCCGTCGAGGTTGCAGGTTCGTTATTCGTATAGGGACTACAGAAGTGAAGGCAGTTCAAGATCAGAGTCGAAGGAAGTGACTGTAAGGTCGAGCACCGAGGTTTTGTTCCAGCCACGAGACTCCACAAAGATTAAGAAATTCAAGCTCTCGTCCCTCATCTCCATTTCACTAAGTGCCTAACTATTCCATGTGGAAGATGTAGGTCTGAATGAATGTATTATTATGTGTAAACAGAGTAATATATACACAATACACAGAGAGAATTATGGTAAGAAGTTATGAGAATTGATACACACATAATATCAGAATATATCTTTCCATACACCCCCTCAAGATGGAGGAGGTGAGGTGACTCCAATCTTGCTTCGTAGCTCTTGAAAGCGTGTTCTGGACAGAGGCTTAGTGAGGCCATCAGCTAGCTGATCTCTAGTTGAGACATGAGCAACTCGAAGAAGATCAGTCTGAACTTGACCACGAACAAAGTGAAAATCAATGGCTATATGTTTCATCCTTGAATGAAAAACTGGATTGGCTGAGAGATATGTGGCACCAATATTATCACAGTATATAGTGGGACACTGTGGAAGAAGAACACCCAGTTCCGTGAGGAGGGAGCACACCCATCTCAGCTCAGCTGCTGCATTTGCGACTGCACGATATTCCGCTTCCGTAGAGGATCTAGAGACACCTTGTTGCTTCTTCGATGACCAGGACAGAGGCTGATTACCAAGATAGACAACATATGCATTAGTAGAAACATAATCATCTGTATCTCCTGCCCAATCTGCATCAGAGAAGGCGTGAAGCTGTGGGTGTGCCTGTTTCTGAAGAAAAATACCATGTGTTGACGTGCCAGACAAGTATCTCAAGACTCTCTTGGCTGCTTGCCAATGATCCTCAGTCGGCTTATGCATAAATTGAGAGAGACGATTCACCGCATACGAGATATCAGGTCTTGTCAACGAGAGATATTGCAAGCTCCCAATCACCATCCTATATTCCTTCGGATCAGCCAGAGGAGCACCTGAGTGTAAGCTTAGCTTAGGAGAGGAGGGAAGCGGAGTAGCAACAGTCTTAGCATCTGTCATCTTGGTCCTGAGAAGAAGATCCAGTATATATTTCCTCTGCATCAGATGAAGACCAGTAGCGGTACGTGTTGCTTCAATACCAAGAAAGTAACTGAGCTGACCAAGATCTTTTATAGAGAACCGGTTAGCTAGGCTGTCAATAATATGTTGTACCAACACCTGATTGGTTCCAGTTACTAACATATCATCAACGTAGACTAATAAATAGACCCAGTCACCGTTACGCTTGTAGATGAAGAGAGAAGCATCACTTTGTGAATTGACAAAGCCTGCAGAGAGAAGATAGTTTCGTAATTCAACATACCAAGCCCTCGGTGCCTGTTTGAGACCGTAGATAGCTTTCCGAAGTCTACAGACGTGATTTGGTTTGTCAGGATCCACAAACCCCGGAGGCTGACACATGTATACTTCTTCAGTGAGATTCCCTTGGAGAAATGCGTTGTTCACATCCAGTTGACGTACCGGCCAATCTCTGTTAACAGCAATGCCAAGAACAGTACGGATAGTCGAAGAGAAAAAAAAAATAGAGCGGCCAAGAGAAAGGAAATTTTAGGTTTTTAGAGTATCGATGGCTCTGATACCATGTGGAAGATGTAGGTCTGAATGAATGTATTATTATGTGTAAACAGAGTAATATATACACAATACACAGAGAGAATTATGGTAAGAAGTTATGAGAATTGATACACACATAATATCAGAATATATCTTTCCATATTCCATTAGAAAGACAGCAGAGAAAAGTTGTTTACACATATAATTACATCTGAATTGAGTTTGTTAATAAGAGATATAACAACCTGTTTATGGAAAATATATTTTTCTGGTTTATTGTTATTACTTAAAGTTTTACACCAATCTTTCATGCCAAAGAAGCTGCACTGCTTTAAAAGTACAGTACACTAGCCTCATCTCATCAGTCTTAGAAACAGTGGACTAAGTGAGGAACAATCAAACTGATCTCAAATCCTTACCTAAATTGTACTTGATGTCTGGATTCATCATAAAGACCAAAAAGAAAAGAATTTCCCCAAACCTACATTGTTTTTGTTTGTGTTTTAATTCTCACTTTAATAAACACCTAAAAAGGCAAATTTCACTTAGTTGTTTAATCCTTCATTGGAAAATTATCACAATTGAGAAAGAAACTGTTTCAATCATTGTGAAGATCAAAAGTACTCTGACACACAACAAAACTCATCGAAGCAAGCTTCAAGCTAAACAATTCACTCGGGCTGTGTACAACCCTGAAGGTGGTCCAAAGACAGTAACCACGCATATATCACAAGCCAATTATTTCATTCCACGAGGTGAACAGTGAACACTATGGTACATGAGATTATTTACATAATGTTTATAGAAATTTAAAGCACAGGCATAATGAAAAAGTTCAGTCGTCATATGAAATGTGAGGGCTGGTGACACATCCAGGTGCATTAGGATCCTCTGCACCGCAGCAATCGTAGAACTTGGCTGCATATGGTGGATCTTCTGGTCCCAATTCATAGTACCTTCATTTGTCAATACCATCTTAATCAGGACAAGTTAATACTCCAATAAAGACAACATAACTCATATTTATCTTACTTATAATAATAAACACACAAAGAATCAGATTAATACCCATTTGACCCTAATGATGAAATCAGTGTAACTAATTCTTCAAGCTGTTTTGGGATTTAAAAATTTCCATCAAACAAAGCGGATTTAGGTTTTCTGAGGAGTAACCTTTTCTGGTCATCGTGGCGACGACAAACGAAGAAGGAAGGATGAAAACGGCAAGAGGAAGCGTTGTTCGAGGAGTCTCTGTAGCTGTAAGTCTGAATGTTTCTGTTGATTTACTGAACATAATTACATGAGTATATAACGATCATCTTGTTACAGAGATCGTGGAGATATTCCTATAGACTAGGAGCTGAATACAAATGAATAAGAATATTCTATGGATATTCTTTCACCCTCCCTCAGTCGAATCGGTAGGTGAACGGACGGTTAGACTGGAGCGAAACTCCAAGAACAGTGATGAAGGGAGTCCTTTGGTGAAGATATCCGCGTACTGCGAAGAGGACGGAACGTGCAGTACCTTTACTTGTCCGAGAGCCACTTTTTCTCTGACAAAATGAATATCGAGTTCCACATGCTTGGTCCGCTGATGCTTTACAGGGTTGGCGGACAGATATACTGAACTGATGTTGTCGCAGAAGATCAGAGTTGCCTTGGAAACCGGTTGATGAAGCTCAAGAAGCAAGTTTCTGATCCAGCATGTTTCTGCGACTGTGTTTGCGACACCTCTGTATTCGGCCTCGGCACTTGATCGTGATACTGTGTCTTGACGTTTCGATGACCACGATATCAAGTTGTTACCTCGGTAAACACAGTAGCCTGAAGTGGAGCGGCGAGTGTCTGGACATCCGGCCCAGTCAGCATCGGAGTAAGCTGTCAATGAAGAGTTTTGCGATCGGTACATCTGCAAGCCATGGTCCTTTGTCCCTTGCACATATCTGATAATCCGTTTCAGAGCAGTGAGATGTGCTTGGCGTGGATCATGCATGAAGAGACATACTTGTTGAACTGCATAGGTAATGTCTGGCCGTGTGAAGGTCAGATATTGAAGTGCTCCTGCTAGGCTTCTGTATGCTGTTGGATTGCTTACACGTTCCCCACCTTCAGCTGATAACTTTGCATTGACGTCTGCTGGAGTTGAGATTGGTTTGCAATCGGACATGCCTGCTCTCTCAATGATGTCCGTTGCATATTGACGCTGAGACAAGAAAAGACCGGCTTTGTTGTGATCGACTTTGATACCGAGAAAGTAGCTTAATGTCCCCATATCTGACATTGGAAACTCTGTTTTGAGACTGTCTGTGATCCGCTGGATCAAAGCGGGGCTGGAACCTGTTAAGATTATGTCGTCTACATATAAAAGTAAGTATGCAAGATCCCTTTTATTTTTGTAAACGAAAAGAGAGGCATCGGATTTTGATGTTAGAAAACCAAGTCGATGTAAGTATTGACTCATTCTGGCATTCCAGGCTCTTGGAGCCTGCTTGAGGCCATATAATGCTTTCTCCAGCTTGCATACATAGTGGGGTTTTGTCTTATCAACAAAGCCTGGAGGCTGATGCATGTAGATATCTTCTTCGATTGTACCATGGAGGAAGGCGTTCTTTACGTCCAGTTGCCTTATCGACCATCCATGATTTAAAGCGATATCCAGAACAGACCTTATTGTCGCCGGCTTGACAACAGGGCTGAAAGTCTCAGCATAGTCGACGCCCTCCTCCTGTGTCTTGCCATTAGCCACCAGCCGCGATTTGTGACGAGTTGGAGTTCCATCTGCATCAAACTTGTGCTTGTACAACCACATTGAATTAATAATGTTAGCACCTTTAGGCCTTGGAACCAGCCTCCATGTCTTATTTTTAATTTGAGCATCGTACTCTTCAAACATTGATGGTTTCCAATTTGGATCTAACAAAGCTTTTTGATGAGTTGTAGGAATTCGAGAAACTGAAGAGCTGTAAAGGCTAAAAATCTTTTTAGGTTTAACGATGCCAGACTGACCTCGAGTAGTCATTCGCTGGACAGGAGCAGGAGCTGTTGGTAATGCAACAGGAGCAAGAGGTTGTGTTTCAGAGGCAGTGGGCGCTACTGGGGAATTTGTACCAGCAACAGGAATAGTTTGTGACTGCAGGATTGATTGAAACATCGGTGAAGTATAGTCAGAACCATCCAGGAAGTTGTACGAATTGGATGGAGAGGATTGTTTCTGAGCAGCCGGAAAGGTCGTCTCGTCAAAGATGACATGACGAGAGATTATGATTCGGTTTGTCCTGAGATCAAGACACCGATAGCCTCTGTGATTTGATGGATATCCTAGAAACAGACAAGGTGTCGATCTAGGAGAGAGTTTGTGAAGATTTGAGTGGTTTAGGTTTGGAAAACATAGGCAACCGAACACACGCAAACTGTCGTATGTCGGGGGATGACCAAACAGAATGGAGTAAGGTGTTTTACGTTCTGTTGCAGAAGAAGGAAGGATATTTGTGTTGTGGGCTGCAACATGAAGAGCTTCAACCCAATATGCTGGTGACATCTGGGCCTGAAAAAGAAGGCAACGAATAGAGTTATTGATGGTTCTTATCATCCTCTCGGCTTTACCGTTTTGTTGCGAGGTATGAGGACAAGAGAACCGAAAAACAATCCCATTTTCAGAAAAATGTTTTTGAAATTGAGAATTGTTGTACTCCCCTCCATTATCACATTGAAGTGATTTAATTGTTTTTCCATGTTGTTTCTGAACATAAGAAGAGAAGTGTAAGAATTTAGAGAACGTTTCACTCTTCTGTCGCATAGGGTAAACCCAAAGATAATGTGAGAAATCATCTAGAAACAGCACATAATAACGAATACCACTAAGACTAGGAATGGGTGAAGTCCAGAGGTCAGAGTGAATCAGTTCAAACGGCTGAGAGCTTTTATTAAGAGATTTCGAAAATGAGAGTTTGAGATGTTTACCCAATTGGCAAGCATTGCAAAATTGCAAGCTTTCCTTATTACAATTGATAGAACAAGAAGAAACAAGAGAGCGTATAGCCTCATTATTTGCGTGTGAAAGACGCTTATGCCATAAAGTAGGCGAAACAGCAACAAGAGCAGTGTGAGCTTGATGGAGAGGCGATGGAAGGGAGTAAAGATCGCCTGAGCTGTTACTGCGGAGAATGGTTTTCCGTGTCTGAAGGTCCTTCACAGAAAAACCAAATGGATCAAATTCGACAGAGCACCAGTTATCTTTTGTAAAACGACGGACAGATATAAGATTTTTAACAATTTCAGGTGCGACCAGAACATTTTGGAGGTGTAAAGGTCTGGACTTAGTAGGAACAGAAGTGTTTCCGGAACAGTGTATAGGAATTTTAGATCCATTACCAACAACGATTGAGTTTCCGGTGCGCAAGTTAACAACAGACTGGAGGTTACCTGGTGATGATGAGATGTGAGATGAGGCACCCGAGTCCATATACCAGTTTGATGTAGGTTCCGCCAAGCTCATGGTACTGAACATATCCTGAAAGTCTCGGGTCGGCTGAACCATGTGAGCTTCTTGTTGTTGAGGTGTTGATGGTCGCGTCTGGAACATGCCGTGAGAAGCAGGTGCAGAGGGGTAAGCCATCCATGGTGGAGTAGGGTATTGCTGCCAATTGTTGTAGGCTCCATTCCAGTATTGTTGCGGACCATTCCAAGACATGTACTGAGGTCTGTTGTAGCCGTAGTTGTTCCTGCCTCGACCTCTGTTACCGCGTCTGTTACCTCTGTTGTTTCTTCCCTGATTGCGTGGTTGAGTGTCAGTTTTAGCATCACGGTGTGTTGTGATCAGAACCGTTGAAGACGACGAAGTGTCAGTGTGGCTAGCTGACGTCTTGGTAGTCTTTTTCAGTCGAGTCTCCTCTAGCTCCAGCATATTGCGAGCCTCCTCGAAACTTGGGAAAGGTTTCTGATGTTTGATGACGTTTATGATATGGTCAAACTTCTCATTGAGACCATTTAGTAAATACATTACTAGCGTCTTGTCACTGACTGGAGCGTCGACATTCTCCAAGAGATCAGCGATGGATTTCAGTTCCTGAGAGTATTTCTGAATCGTCTGATCTCCAATCTCCTTGGTGCGAAGATCATTATCAAGCTGAATCGCCCGAGATTCTTTGTTGTTGCGGAACTGGTTTTCAATCCGAAGCCAAATGTCCCTGGCTGTTCCTCCTGTTTTGAAGGATGATTTGAAAAGCGGCGGGGCCAACGTTCCGTAGATCCAAAGTTTCACCAGTCCATCGCGCTTCAGCCATGGGGTATCATCGTCTCCGGTAGGAGTAGAGGAACCGTCAATATGCCCCAATAGGTCGAACGTGAGGCAGTGGGTTTGGAACAATTCCCTCCAAGCGTCGTAATTGAAAACGTCTAAATCTAGCACAATAGGAATGTGCGTTTTTATGTTTGTTACTCCAAAAGCTCGCTCAACTTGCGCAACTTGTGCCATTGCAGACGAGACAGTGGTGAGATAACAAACGTGAGAAAGGAAAAAGAAATTCGAACAGAGGAGAAGGATCAAAAAGAGCTATGCTCTGATACCATGTGAGTCTGAATGTTTCTGTTGATTTACTGAACATAATTACATGAGTATATAACGATCATCTTGTTACAGAGATCGTGGAGATATTCCTATAGACTAGGAGCTGAATACAAATGAATAAGAATATTCTATGGATATTCTTTCAGTAGCTTCCCTTGCACCTCTGGCACAACTTCTCCATCTCCTTCGTCGTTTTCTCCATCTCCATTCTCGATCAACAACTCTCGCTCAATTCTAATGTTCTTTTTTTTTGGTCTACAACTCAAATAGACCCGGACCCGGACCCGGTTCGGTTAGATTTAGAAATTTCGGTTTATTCGGGGTTTTGTTTTACACCGACACCGCCCGGGTCAACCCGAGTCATCTCTCATTTATAATTAGTTAAATTTATACTCAAGAGTCAAGATTCATCACCTCCTCTCCTTCTTCGTCGCTCCAAATCTATGGTTTCCTAATTTAGTCCAATTAAAAGAAAGAAACATAATAATTCTCAAAACGAAAACAGAGAAAAATCCGTTGTTGGATTCCTTTTGCTCTCTCCAAGCATTAACACCTCGAAACTCATCATTCTCTCGGTACATTGTTTCCTTCCTCAATCACTGCAATTTCATTATTGATCTCTTGAATCATCACGTTTCTTGAATACTGAGTTTCTCATAGTTCTGCTTCGTCACGATTCTGATTTTTGTTTTTTTGGTGAAAATGCTTAACGTAATGATATAGATCCAACAATTTCACGATTCAGTTTTTTTCTTCCCGCAAAATTCTTAGCGTATTGATATAACAGATCTTAACTTCGCGAATGAAATCTAACCGCAGATCCAAACAAGGCAATGACAATGAGCAACGGATCCAACGGTTCAACCGAGAACAAACCATTCAGGATCTTCGTCGGTTACGATCCGCGCGAAGACCTCGCGTACCAAGTCTGCCGCCACTCCATCACCAAGCGATCTTCAATCCCCGTATCAATCACTCCCATCGTCCAATCAGATCTCAGAAAGGCCGGCCTCTACTGGCGCGAAAGAAACCCCCTCGAGAGCACCGAGTTCTCCTTCACCCGCTTCCTCACCCCTCACCTCTCCAACTACCAAGGCTGGGCCATGTTCGTCGACTGCGACTTCCTCTACCTCGCCGACATCAAACAGCTCGTCGATCTCATCGACGACAGATACGCGATCATGTGCGTTCAGCACGATTACACTCCCAAAGAGACGACCAAGATGGACGGCGCGGTGCAGACCGTGTACCCGAGGAAGAACTGGTCCTCGATGGTGCTTTACAACTGCGGACACCCGAAGAACAAGGCCCTGGATCCGGAGACTGTGAATACTCAGACGGGTGCTTTTCTCCATAGGTTTCAGTGGCTGGAGGATGAGGAGATTGGGTCTGTTCCTTTTGTGTGGAATTTTCTTGAAGGGCATAACTGTGTTGTTGAGGGCGATCCCAGTACGAAGCCTAAGGCTGTGCATTATACTAGGGGTGGGCCTTGGTTTGATGCTTGGAAGGATTGCGAGTTTGCTGATCTCTGGCTCGGTGAGATGGATGAGTACGTCAAAGAGAAGAACAAGAAAGAGGCTGGAATCGCGAATTAGTTTTCGAGCCGCAGTGATCACTGATCACTCTGCATTTTTTATTTTCTTATTAAATCACTCGCAACACTAATGCCAATATTGAGGCCATATGGAACAATAACATACGTTTGTTTGTTTAATGATATTTTATTTGTAATTGAATGAAGCACCTTATTTTTATAATTGACCTTCGGTAGCATTTCTTATAATTGGTTTATCATAATCATTAGCTCAACATATTTGAAACAAGATTGATCAACAATTTTCAATTGCTACCAAACCTTCGGAGGAAGTTTGTGGTCTTCTTATCAATTTTGTATAATTTGGCCGTTACAAGTGATTATTTGAACTTGGTTATGTTGAACTTATATCAAATGTTGTTCTTACATAAGTAAAACAGGAAAAGAAAACTTTCAACGAACTGGAACTGTTGGTCTAGTGGTAAAAGAGTGTCAAAGTAGACACTCCTATTCAATTCTCATTGTGAAAAAAATTATTTACATTATTTGGGTTCCAACAAAGAAATAAAACCATGTTTTTAGCAAAAAAAACTTCTACAGCTGAAAAATATAAATACAGATCACCCTTGTAAGAACTAAGAACCACTAACTAATAGGCTTATCTTTTAAAGCCCATTTCTCAACTGCCCCGTAATAGGCCCGATCCACGAAACTCGGTTGCTTTTAACTTGTCTAATATATACACAGTCCATCGTTGGTAATCGGGGAGAGAACAAAATCGGCTTCGTTAATCTAAAAGCTCTAGAGAGGTTAGGGTTCCTTTCCTTGCACGCTCCTTCCTACTTTGGGTGAATTTTACTTGTGAAAACTTATCAACTTTTGCGCGTGATTATAGTTCTCAGGCTTGACGATCTGTAACCATGGCGGCAGAGCAGAAGGCGACGACTGAAGAAGTAAAGATGGATCTGTTCGAGGACGACGATGAGTTCGAGGAGTTTGAAATTAACGAAGGTGACATTTCTTTCTTAATTAGCTTTTAATTCTTCGATTTTGGCTTCTGGATAATCAGATTCAGCTTCTACTTATAAAGCAAAACTATATTGTATGTGTAGATCTGATGTGTAGTGTATGGTAGTTGTAATATGGAATGGATCTTCAGGTTTCTTAAGCTATGGTTCTTTGCTTCTATCTAAGGATCTTTTTGTATATATATATATGTTTGAGCAGATTGGGTTGAGAAAGAGGAAGTGAAGGAAGTTGGTCAGCAGTGGGAAGATGACTGGGACGATGATGATGTTAATGACGACTTCTCGCTTCAGTTGAGGAAGGAACTTGAGTCTGATAAGAAATGAATGAGCAGCTCTCAAGATTAAGATTGTTATTTGAATTGCATCCTTTGTTTTTATTGTTGCTTCTACTTTACCTCTTTGCACATTTTTACTCTTGGATGCGAATTCCCTATCTTTTAAGATGATGAATCTTATGAGCTAAATAGATGTTTTGTGTTTTACGTGGCATCGTTATGGATTCTCGGTTTTACTCTTTCCATTACTGACATGACATTTTGGTTTTCTCCTTTACATTTTGATTTTACCATGTAGGGTTGTTTCTAGCTGTTTTGTGTTCTTGTCTAGGCAATCAGTTTGCTTTTGAGGTGTGAGCAGTCTCTAGAGATTTTAGTTCTTGCAGGTGATTTTCGGATAGACTGGGAGCTTTCTTGAGAGTCATAAACCTTAATCCTTTGCTTAATAGTGCAAGTTCTTTGGATGGCATTTTAGAATCATGGTGACAACTCAAATCTCTCTCAGGTTGGTTAGGAGTCTCTAGCTAATTATCGTTTAGGTTCTAGTGTAAACCACAGGCTTAAAGTTCTGGCTCTGATGTTCTGACTTGTTGTAATCACACCCCAACATGAGTTTGTAATGTGTGTTTCAAAATAAAATCCAGATGACAAAAAAAAGTGTACTTGAAGAGAAGCTTAACACTAGAATCGAAAAGATTCATAACGGAATAAAGGAAAATAACCAACAGACTTTGAAATCACTTTTTATCTTCTACTTCAACAGCCAAACATAAAACATGTCTTGTGGGTTTTTACTCAAAACTTCTAAGAAAGAGTGTGAGCAAATTTGGTGGGAGAAAACGGACAAAAAACCACCCAAGGTAAAGTAAGCAAGCAGCTTGCTGCAGCATTCAGCATGCGCTAGCAACTTCTGCAACGCCGTTTTGTGATATCTCTTCAACTACTTCTGGTATCATACTACTAGTCTCTTTGGTTTCCTTAGGCTCTTCTTTTGGTGTGGCCTTTTTGTCACTGGCAGCCAAAGCCTGCTGAAAGATAAACAATCTCCATCAGATATTATCTAAGACAAGGCACAACATAAGAGTTTTATTTCTTTAACCTGTTTCTTATACTCCTGGTGCTTCTTTTTCCCCTCTTTGATTATCTTTTCACGACTCTCGTAGAAGACAAAATCATCCAGTATGCATGTCTTGCTCTCATGTTCCTTGAAAATCTTGATTACTTTGACCCCTTGCTCAATCTTTACCTGCACACATTTACAATCCACAGAGCCCAAATTAAAAAAAATTCTAACATTCACATGAAGTAGAAAAGGACCAGAAGACACTGACCTCCTGTGTATCACGGCTATTAGTAACAGGCTTGTTCTCATTATTCTCGAGAGTGATATGCCTCAAGGAACTATTAGGGATATCTTTAACGATGTGCCACTTAACAGGGAAGCAACCAACCCACTTGTCCTGCTGCCAATACTCCACAGTCTGGTTGAAATCAACTGGTCCTACCATCTCCGCTAAACCAACAAACTGCCCACTTGTGTTTACCTGTAAACAAAATCATTCATTTAATCAGATCGGAACAAACAAATCAAAATCCAAAGTCATTTGCCATATTCACTTACAGAGAAGATGAGAAAAACAGGGCATGACTTGTCTTTAGCTTCATTATAAGCAGCATTAAGCTTCTTGTTACCATTAGGAGTGCTGGACCACACATTATACTTGATGCTCTTGTGAACATCGTCTTCACTGTACGATTTGATCACAAAGAGCTTCGCATTGGAGTAGTAGCTATCAGAGAAATCTTCCTTGTTGTATTCCTTTGAATCTGGAACAGAAACATCTTTAAGAGTTTCAGGCTGGCCAGACTTGAAGCCCTTGGCTCTTGGTCCTCTGTTCAGCTCGTTTAACCACTCGGCATTCTCTTTCCCATAAAGCCCGTAACCCTTTGTCTTGTATCCATTGTTGAACGAGTACCAGTTTGGAGTATACTTGTAAGTGCCGTAACCATAAGTGTCATATCCATAGCCACTCATGTAACTGTAAGGTCCGTACATTGAGTACATGCTGTCCATGTATCCACCACCAGATCGTCCCTGATGTCAATAAGAAAAAATCCAAAATCATGAACCAATAAAAAAAATAATAAAGTTGGTTATTATGGAGACAGGTCAAGAAGATACCAGGTAGGGAGTGTTGTTGGTGGTCTTTCCAGAAGGATAGGTCATGTCATAACCATATCTCGGGTACTGATAGGCTTGAGGATAGTAGTAGCTACCGTAAGAGCCTTTTTGAGCAGAGTAGTTGTTGTAACCAAGTTTCTTCTTGGTTGAGAAGCCGTTGTTACTGTTTCCGCCATACACATCCTGCTGCAAATATGAAATGGGATTATTACCATTTTGTCCCTAAAATCTAAAATCAACTCTGAGAGAGAGAGATGAATGAATGAATATACCTTATTATTCCCAGTGTTGTCAGTGACTTTAGCCATGGTTTCTTGATCAATTGACAGACTCTGCAGCAAATCTGCAGCTTCTGATATTACAAAAAAAAAAGTAATGAAGGAATAACAATCAAAAACATCAGATCTACTCTAGAATCAACAGAGAGTGAAGAAAATGGCTCTTTCACACAAGTAAAGCCTCTGAAAATGAAAATTTCTAATATTAATGGCGAGAAGCTATGATATTAACGTAAGAAAGGATACGATCGGAAGGAGAAATGGAAGTAGCCATGGCTGTCTCTGCTTTGTATCTGCGGCGGAAACTTGGAAGTGAAGAGGAAACAGCAAAAACCCTAGCAAAATTTGCGGCTCGTGTTTATTATGTTTTCACTTTTTATAAGGGCAATTGTCAATAATAGCATCTTTTGAAGTTTATGTCACAAAAATAGCATTAGAAAGAGAAAGTCACAAAAATGACATTCATTAAAGGGTAAAATATCCTTAATACCATTGGTTTAAAATTAAATAAACAAACAAAAATAAATAAAAATAAACAAAATAAAAATAAAAAAATGAAAAAAAGAAATTTTTTTTATAGTTTCAGATTCGAAATTTTTATAATTTTTTTTTTGAAATACTTTTTTTCAAATTTTTTTTTTATTTTTTTTAAAATTTTCATTTTATAATTTAAAAATACTTTTTGAAACTGTTTTTAAAATTTTAATTTTTATTTTATTATTTATTTTTTTATAAAATTTTAAACCCTAATTCCAAAACCTCACCCCCCTTAACTCTAAACCCTAAGGTTTGGATTAATTAATCCAAGGGGTATAAGTGTATATTTACCTCTTTAATGAAACATATTTTTGTGACTTTGAGTCTTGAGTGCTACTTTGGGAACAAAAACTTGGTTTGGTGCTATCCTAGTCATTTTCTCTTTTTATAATGACCGCTTTATTTTCCATTTCTTTTAACGCCTGCAACTAAACCGAACCGAAATAAATAGCGGTTCAATCACGAGTCTATGCTTTTTCATTTTTAACATTTATTTTATTTATAAATTTATTATTACATAAAATAAAGAGATAATTGAAAATTGCACTGTCTATTTTTTTTGTTGAAATTATGTGTTGAAATTAGGTATGTGTGCAAATCATCAGTACTATTAATTAAAACAGAAGTAATATTTATCTACTTGCAAAGAGTCTATATAGGACCATTACATTTATTTAATACTAGGTGATTAGCACGGGTATAAATATTTATAAAATAAGTATACTATAATAACTGATTTTTATTTATTTTTAATTTTATAATAATTTATAATTTGTATGAATAATTTATATTAATAATATTATATTACTTTAATCAGACCTATGATTTTAGATATGTTATATCTAATTGTTTTTATAGTCGATTTTATTATCGTTTGAGTATATTATGTTGCATCTATTTCTCTGAATTTAACTATAATATTTTTTTAATATATTAAAATTATGATTAATTTTCTTATTTGCATTTACGTTGGTTGTTGTATTAAATATGTAAATATATTTGAGAAAGATTATGTATAATTTAAGATATATTGTGCTTAGAATAAATATAAAGTAAACTAAAGTGTCTGATTCCAAATTACGTAAATTAATATAACAATAATATTCTACAGTCTCATGCATATATATAAATTTTTCAAAAGAAGTAAATTATAACAGTTTATGTTACTTAATTATTTTATGTAAAGAAAATAGATAGATATATAAAAATTATTTCTATTACTTTGAAAATATATATATTTTTGTATTGTTTAAAATTATGTTTAGAATTACTTCTTTTTCTAATATCAAGATTATGTGTGTGAATATTGTCTTATGAAATCACATTATATGCAAAAATATATTTTTATCTAAGAAAATATAGACATAAATAAATATTCTATTAATTCAAAAGTATAGTTTATGTTATTTAAAAATCTCTATAATATTATTTGAGAAGTCAGTTTCATACGTGTCACGCTCACATTAACTTTCACGGTGGTTGATTACTATGATACTCTTAATGAATCAAATATATTTAATTATCATTATTAAATATTATTTTATTTTATTTTTCCTTTTTATTTAGGTTTCCTTTTTTCAAATAACCTATCAAATAAAGATATTTTATAAATCTAAAAAACAAAAATATCTTTTATATATAGTGTAATTCATAATAAGGAAAGTTCACAAAATAATCTTCATTTTTAAAGTAAAAAACAATCTTCCTTTTTAAAATTTAATCTTAAAAATATAATATATATTTTAAAAGTATTAAGCATTTTATTTAATGAATAAAATTTAATATAATCTTTGTTTTTTTATGTTCCCTTTTATATTTTTCAAATAAAATATATGATAAAGACAATCTCTATAATATTATTTGAGAAATCAGTTTCTTATGTGTCGCGCTCACGTTAACTCTCGCGATGGTTGATTACACTGATATCCTTAATGAATTAAAAATATTACATTTAAATAGTATTATTGAATTTTTTTTATTTAGTTTCCTTTTTCAAATTTTCCAAATAACATGTATAATAAAGAGGAAACATTTATAAATTTTAAAACATTTATATTATATAAACATTTTTCATAACAAGAACACCTGTACATTATCAATTTAACTAAGCCAAAGATGCACCAAAAGGAAATAAAAAATAAAAGAAGCAAAACCACAAGTTTTAACTAGAAATTGTAATCGTGTTTTTGCAAATACATCTACGTAGTACACATTCCTTGTATTAAACAAAACCAAAATTGAATATGAACTAAAATGAAGTTAAGCAGGAAACAATAACCAAATCTTTAAAAGAAATCAAAGTTTTTCTTTGGTTCATAGAGATGACCAAGTCTTCATTTTTTCTAAGGCTATTATTCATAAAACAAATAAACCGAAACAAACTTAAACGGATTCAAACAAGAACATCCATTCTTGAAGTTATTAAACCAGACTCGAAAACATAAATAAACAGCAAAATAAACCCGGTAGTGAAGTCTTGAATAGATCACCTCTTCAAGAATTGTGCACAACAACTTGAAGATGGTTTGCACTTCGCTGCAACATTTCAGATTTGGCATGCGCAAACACCTTTCGACCGTTGTCCAAATCAAACGGCATGTATAGCTCAACTCTTTCCAGACGCTCACATCCAGATCTAATAAAAAACTTCACTATGTGCAGCTCCTTTGCGCCACCAATGAAGTTCTTCATTATAACTGCTTTTAGAGTTTCTCTCTGGCACTCATATGATATGTTTTGCATCCAGTATGTCTGTGGATCGATGCCAGCATATGATGAAGCCATCTGGGAAATATGAAATCATTGTCGCATGGTTTAATAACATGAAGAGATCCATATATATATATATATATAATTTATTTATTTATTGTAACATATAATTCATTTTTGAGGGTATATAATTGAGAAAAAGACTAGGATAGCACCAAACCAAGTTTATGTTCCCAAAGTAGCACTCAAGGTTCAAAGTCACAAAAATAGGTTTCATTAAAGAGGTAAATATACACTTATACCCTTTGGGTTAATTAATCCAAACCTTAGGGTTTAGAGTTAAGGGGTGGGGTTTTGGAATTAGGGTTTAAAATTTTATAAAAAAAATATTAAAATAAAAAATAAAAATTTTAAAAACAGTTTTAAAAAGTATTTTTAAATTATAAAAAAAAATTTTGAAAAAAAAAAAAAAAATAAATTTCGAAAAAAAAAATTATAAAAATTTCGAATCTGAAAACATATAATCTGAAACTATAAAAAAATAATCTTTTTTCATTTTTTTTTAATTTTTATTTTATTTATTTTTATTTATTTTTGTTTGTTTATTTAATTTTAAACTAATGGTATTAGGGATATTTTACCCTTTAATGAATGTCATTTTTGTGACTTTCTCCTTCTAGTGCTATTTTTGAGACATAAACTTCAAAAGATGCTATTATTGACAATTGCCCTGTATAATTTTATATTAAGAAAACTTACCGCAATGGGGCTTGGAGGAAGCAAATCTATAGTGAGTGTTTCCAAGTTTGGGCAGTTCATGAGAAGAAGCCTAATTCCATTGAACTCTCTCGGATGCAATTCCGTCTTCAGCACTAAATGTTTTGTTTCCATCGGGTGAAGCAAATGTGGATGCGATCTTGGAATCATCTTACATAAGAAATTTTTTTCACTAGGTCAATATTTTATTCTAAAAATTCAATGTATACAATACTTTAACGCTAAACTTTTAGGGTATAGCTTCACTGAGAAATTACTTTAATTAACATTACTAGGAGTTGGTCCGCCCTACGGGCGGATGAGTTTACATTAAAACTATTTTCTATTAAAATATATTTTAATTTTATAAAATATTTGAAATTATACTTTATACTGAAAATAATAAATGTAATATGTTTTTTCCAAAAATAAATATGTTTTTGTTCTAAAATTATTGTAAATTTTATTAAATTTTGTTGATTTGAGTTGAAAAAACTATTAACAAATTTATTTTGTTAGAGAACTAAAAATTATAAAATTAAAAGTTTAATGAAAATGCAATGATTTCTATTGTGCTCGATGCCAGCTAGAAAACAGAGCCGTAAGATTCAAATACCCAATCAGATGGAGAATCAGACTTTACCAATGCCATACTTAAAATTAAACAAAATTATCACGGAAATAATTGTTGCATGCTTATATATTCGAGACTGAAGATTGATCTAATATAATAGTACATTAAGTACAAAGTTACATAAGAAAATTAAAGATACAATACATGTTCAGATGCTTTACAATTGTGGAAAGATGTAGACTTGTTAGCTCTTTACATGTTCAAAGCATATCACTTATGCACCACTCCCATTTGTACCTTCTCGTTTTGAACAGCATGTGCGCAAGCTTACACCCATAACTTTCTTCAGTCCATTAACTTAGCTCCAACGGCGTTGTGACTTCTGATGCGACTGAACCCAAGTATAAGGCTCCCGTAAGAAGGCACATAATCATTCTTCGACACTCTAGAACCGAACTCCAAACCAGGAAACACAGTCTTGTGACTCTTTTGTATTCCGAGGAACTCCGCCCTAGGTCTTCTGGTGGAGTGCTCATGCCTGGCACAGTCTCTCTATGGTTACAACTTCTCAACCTAAGCTGTTTCACCATTGCCATCCTCAGGTTCTGCTATCTTGCCGGGATAGTTGTTATTACATATTGTAGCTGACTCCTTAACATCGTTGCATTGAATTTCTCTGCAATATTTTTCTGGTGGATCTTCTGAACTGAGCACCTAGGCAGCTCTTCAACAGGATCCTCATTGTCAGAGTGAGACCAAACACAAGCTCCTGATATTAACATCAATGTGGAAATTCTATCAGATATGAAACTTCTTTTGTCTAAATGACCACGACTGATGTCTTTGATATTGAACGACCATCCCATTTGTCTCTATGTTTGCCGAGATATAGAGTTTGAGGCTTCAATAAAGTAAAAACAAAAGAACCCATTTAACAGAGATGCCATAGAAGTCTAAAATAGAACCATGATAATTAGAAAAGCTTTATGAAAAAGTGAAATATTTTTTTCATAAAGTGATATTGTGGGAGGAGCAAGAAATACCTTTGACGCCTCATCATGTTAACCCATTTCCATGATATCTTCAAGCAGGAATTGAGCAAGATCCACCTCTTTCCGGTTTTCCCCAACTTTGAGGTCTCTTTTTCCATCTGCAGAACATTAAACTTTAGTTAGCATTAACCCAAACCACAGCTAGAAAATTCAACTTAAAAAGAAATATATGAAAGCTATTTCTGCTTATTCACAAAAGAACAAACCTTTTAACCTCACTTTCATTACACAATCTCAGTTTGAGACAGGGTCAAACTTAATATGCTATGTCAGCCCAGCTGTAAATATACACCAATAGTCAAGCTATTAACACAGAGAAAATAAATCAGTAAAATATATAATGGTCCCTTAATACCTTTCTCGTTGAGCATTGCAGTCTCTATAACTGCTTGCTGGTGTTGAATCCTTCGAGACCACCTTGGAGAGCTTATCCTCGTAATATCAGAGATCCATCGTTGGTTTGCATCAAGACCATCGTTTGTTTGCATCAAGACTCAATCTGAAGAAATCTTCTACTGAAACCTGGTAATCAGGATGTCATAGCACACCTCCTGAGGCGTTATGCGGGATGAGTTGGGGGAGAGGAAGAGAGTCGACAAAGGATTGAAACAGCGCTTAGGGTTAGGGAGGATGAGTGATTTTTAGATTTCAGAGAAACGGGATCGAGACGGCGATATAATCCGATCCGTATCAAGAGCGGCTCAGGATTGGACTGCGAGATGGTTTACATGGGCTGCAAAGGTAACTTAACTTTTTTATTTCAAGCCCAATCCACGATGACCTGGCAAATTGATTGGTGGATAATATTTTTGCCCATGTGGCACCCCTTAGAAGCTCCAAAAATAGCCCATTTTATATAGTAGGATGGAAAGAAATATTGTCTCCTATGTAATGCAAAATATAGGCCTTGCTTTTTTTTCTTTTTTTTTTGTCACGAACAAAAGGCCTTGCTTGTTTTATAGATTCTAAAACATATTTGGGTTTTAGGTTTTCAAAAACACTTTTTAAACTATTCAAGATTCAGATTCTGGTTTTAGTTTTTTCTAAAACACTTTATTAGCCAACCAAATTTTTAATAAATAGATTTCCTAAAATTTAGGAAAAGTAGTTTCAATTTTGTTTGATCATTTAAGAACAAAAACCAAAAATCAACTAATGTGAGATTTTAATTAAAAACGATTTTTTTTGTTTTATAGGAATTGTTACTTTTAAAAATATATAAAAAGTATAGAAAATATCAAAAAAAAATTAACAAAACTATTTTCTATTTAGAAGAAAAAATCTCATTGGTTTTTTTTTTGCTCAAAATATATTTCTGCAAAACTCTCAATACTATATTTCGCAAACACTGAGACAACACACACACTGAACCTAATAGATTTCACGAACTACTAAAATCTAATATGTTTATACAACATCTAAATATTTAACATAATTTCTTTTCACTCGGTACAATTACTACCACATGGCAAAAGTATTCAAAAATTTCAAAGAACCTTGAATTTAAAATGAACCTACACTGAATGACTTAATATGTGAAAATGTAATGTAAATCTAAAAACATACCTTGAGTAGAAACGGACAGACCGTTAAGGTCGTAGCAGATCGACCACCATTATCAAGGAGATTATTAAGAAGATGACAAAGCATTCCTCCTTCTGCGGTGTTCGGATCGTTTGATTCATCTTTGTTATTGTCCAACACCCGGAAATCAAATTCAACTTCGCTTATGATGGTATTCATTTTATCAAACTCGAAGCGTAAAATATCTCCCGAGTACTTGAGTATGTCAACTCTAGGGAGGTCAAAGGTGCAGTTAAGGAAAAAGTCACAGTTTTTGATTGCAACTTCTCTCATATCCCCTGATACCAATTCAAAATCAAGCCCCCAGCACTCGTTCATACTTAAACTCTCAATCCTTGAAGTCTTTAGCAAAGGCTCAGGATTCTTCAGTTCCATCCAGCCGAAAGAGACGCTTTTGAGCTTCCCTAGGTTTGATAGTTTTGCGGGGTCGAAGTCCATGCAAGCGGCAACTTTCAACGACTCGAGACTCGTTAGATCATAGACACTTTGTGGGATTTCGACAACCAAATCTTGATTGTTTACATCATGAAAGTTTCTCCACGCCTGGTTTGAGAAATCAAGAACCAAGTTCTTGACCTTTTTTCTGACCGCGAACGCTATCAGGGACTCGATCAGATCCAAGTAAGTCTTCGGATACGAGACAGAGATCTCGAACGTATCGATGGGATGGTCATGGATTCTAGCGACCCAACAACACACGTAATCAACGAATACAATCCTACCCAAAGCATTTCTTATGGGATTTGCGTCGACAGAAGGGCTCAAGAAGTCGGTTTCCTTGAAAGAAACATTCCTTGTCTCAAGATAGACAGATCTCCACCGCTTGGAGAGGGCACATGTTTGAACACATTCCTTGAAAGATAAGCATGAAATGATGAGGACCAAAAGAACATCTGGTAGATTTGATATTCTGTCTGCTTGATCACTCGAATCCATTATGGTAATCAAGAGAAAGTGGAGAATTTTGAAAGAAAAGCTAGAGGTGTTTGCAGATTTGTATCTGATATGTTAGATGCTGCAGAGAGTGCTTATATATACACTCTTGATAGGGTTGCATGATAGGATTCTGTGAATCTAGTCATGATCTGAGAGGTGTCTCCAGAACAAACTTCTATAAGTCGTATATTTTGAATATGGAAACCTACCTTTGACCTCCTGAGTGGACAACCATTTGCATGACCTGAAACTATAGATTTTCAATTCTAGTTTTTCATAAATCTTTTCTTATTATTATTTTTTCATAAATCAGTGAAAATTATTAATTAAATAAACTTTTTAACTACGAACCCTTAAGTAAACTTTGGCATTACTAGAACACCTAGAATAATTTTGAGGTTTTATCACAATTAATGCAGTCTGCTCGAAGGATTGAAAACTAAGATGAAACAGAAAATAATTAAGTATATTAAGTCATGTAATAATGTAATAGCAAGTATCCAGTAACATTAAGGGGATGTTATTCAAATAGTGATTTAAAATCAATTATTAATGTTTTGTAATCTATCAAAAAAAAAATTAAAATACTTTGAGTTGATGGATTCTAAAATCTCTGCAATATGCATTGAATTTTGAGTTCAATCATTTATTCATGAGACTCCATAAAAAATGATTTTGAAATCAATCTAAAATACAAAAAAATTTAAATTCTTAAAAGTTGAATAACACTAGATTTCAAAGACTGGATTTAAATCATTCATTGAATAACACTAGATTTTAATATTGAATTTATAATTATCATTTGAATAACAGTGGATTATCTTTAGATTTAAAATTTATTAAAATACATGATTAATAACACCACTTTGATATTTCTTGTTAATTCCTTCTTTTTACAATTATTTTAAACTATAACATTTAAGGTTTCTGATTTATCTATAAACCGACTAACTTGAAATTTCCGCTTATGCTCCAAGCGAATGAAAATCTCAAATACATTTTTAAAACAGTTCTGTAACTTGGAACTAATTGTTAATGTCGATAAATTCATTCATGAAGCATTCAAGTAATAAAAATTAATATTTAGGTTCGACGAATTGTAAATTATATATGCCAAATTATTTGAGTCACAGGCAATACTCTTAGCAAATAAATAAGTTTTAAAATCGATGAGTTGAATGGAAACCATCTATTATATTATTTTGAAAATAATTTTTGATTAAGAATAAATTTTAAATGATTGACTACAATTTTTTTTAAAAGAATAATATTTTTTTTAATAAATATTTTAGAAAGAAAACAGTTATTTATCAAAAGATGTAATAGTGAATATATATAATTTGACAGCCATTTGTCTTTTAGGAGCTTTGCAATTTTGCACTTTTGCTAATAATGTTAATAAATCTGTCATCTATGCATGAAGACACTGAAACAAGAAACAATTGTCCGAATCTTTAAGAATCGTTAGATTCAACGAATGATAAACTATATTATGATGTTGTCATATTTGCTGGATCGTAAATAACGTTCTTAGTATATAAAGACTAATTTGGAATGGAAAGTTGAATATGACTTTTTACATACAATTTTATCTCTTTAATATACAAGTTAGGAATTAACTTTGACTAAGAATCAGTATTAATGTTAAAAAATCTACATGAATCATTTTAAATGAGACCAACAAGCACCTAAATCTTTAGATTCAGCGAATAGTAAAATATTGCATTTGTACCAAATTAGGAGTGGTAAACAATTTTCTTTGTAGACAAGAGTATTAAAGGGTTTGACAGTTTTATCGTAGTAATCGGCTGTGAATCGTAGTGGTTGTTGGCGTTTGCAATTATCACAAAAGACTGTAAATCACTTTAAATTGTTTAAACTTTACAAAATAAAATTAGTTTACGGTAATGTTTACAGTTAAAAGAGATTACATATAAATAACTAAAATAAAATTATTAAAATATTTTAAACATTAAAGCAAACAAATTAAAATCAAAATTTATAGATAAAAATATACAAAAACATTTCATAGTTTAATTTATATCCACTAAAACTATCATAATTTATATTAAAAACTTTAAACCAAAACTATTCGCTATAACCTTTTAGACACTAATGTATATACATATATAGACATATATACATATATATATATATCAAACAAAATATATTTTAAAAATCTAATATAAATGTAAACAATTTCATTGAAATTATCTTTCATCTAATAAAAATAACAATAAAATAAAAAATAAACATAAGATTTTTATTAATTATATTAAATGAATAATTTTATATATTATCATAATAATATGATTTTAATATTTATAATATATTAATATTAGTAATTTATTATTAAACTGCTACATCATCGTATATTTAATGAGTCATAAGTATTTTTCAAATGAACCAATTTATAACTAAATATCAGTCTTAGATATCGTTTAATAGTACTTGAAATAGCATTTAATTGTATCCGCAAACTCCTACAACCACACTCATAATTCCTGCGTTAAAACCCGTTAGATCCTAAAGTCAACATTGAGGTTAAATTGGAGTTACAACATACAGTATATTATATTGTTCATTTATTTGGAAAGTAATTTTAAATAAGAATCAATTTTAGGTTGGTTGATTACTAAGTTATCATTAATAAAATGATTTATTAAAAAATCTATTTACAAAATAATTATTTAAAAAATTAAGTCAAACAAAAGAAAAAATATAATATATTCAAAAAATAAAAATAAAATATTTTAGACTAAAAAAATGCAAATTGTATTGAAACCTATACAGTGGTTTAATAGTAGATTACTTTATGATAAAATTATTTTATTTTTGATTTTTTATCAAGGTAATCATATTAAAAATAATCAAAAATTAAAAATAGAATATTATAATATTCCAGGAAACCCCATTTTATTTTTCTAATATTTTTATATTCGTAATTCTTATAAATGTGAGAGTCTTATAGTTTCTTATACACGACTATATTTTTTTAATATGTATATATATACTATCTATACACTGAAACTTTATTTTAGATTTTAGTAAACTAAAAAGAGTATTTTTTAATAATATATATGTTTTTCATATTCTAATATTTCACGGATATATCCTTCTTGAAATGTTTTAATATATGATTCTTAAACATTAAATTTTTTAAGTAAATGTAACCTAATTTAAAATAAAAGGGATTTTTTTTTAAATAAGATAACATGCTTTAAAGAATTTTTTTTTTGTTTTACTTATGTGATCAGTATAATCATATTTAAACTATTTTGAATAAACTAAATAAACCATAAAAAAAAAACTTAAAATGTTATTCACAAATTAGGGAATTCTTCTGCTATCCCTGCAAATGGTTCGTTAGTGAATATTAACGGTTGTAGGCACTTTATAGCAATTACAAAAAATGTCAAAAACTACTTCAAGTTGCTCTAAGTTTTTCATAATTAGAAGATGGCTTCTGCTAATGTTTGCGATTGCTGATGGCTACGAGTAGATAAATAAAAATAAAGATAATATTTTAAATTATTAAATTAAAATTCAAAATTGAAATATTATGAATTAAAATATCTAAATACATTTTATATTTTAATTTATATTCACTACAAGTATCATAATTTTTACTATATATGAACAAGAACTCAATAACCTCATAATAATTAGGAGTTTTATATTACTTTGTACATTACTTATTTTCTATATAAAGTCAGAATGTATTTTATTTTATTGAAAGTGTCACACAAAATTTAAGCTAATTTTATTTAAAATTTTCATGGGGGCAAGTGCCACCCTCTAGATAGACATATACATCCGCCACTTAATCTCGCTCTATGGCAGCTCTCTATGCTTGTTCGTTGGCAAGTGATACAGAAAAATTTAATCAATAAATCATCTCATTTTGCTTCTTCACCTTCTTCTGATTGTAAGCAAAACAGGAGGAAAGAAAAAACCACAACACTTTGTGAATCTCTTTGGTAACAAAAACAAACACAAAAAGGTGATACTTTTCAAAAGGTAAAGAGGCTTCATGCTTTTCTATTTAACGGTAAATACTTACTGAAAAGAAATACTTAAGTCTTTAATGTTGACATTTAAAGTCTCCGAAATCAGATATGGTCGATAAGCTAAAGAGATGAAGACAAACACATTTAGAAGCTAGTATATGGTAGTATAGGTTTTGCAACAAGTCCCTCTCATATTCCACTCAGCATTTTCCAAGAAGAACTGACTTTAAGTAGTATCTTCAAAGGGTTACAAATGGTAACAAAAACAATAATGAAGAGCAAAGATAATCTAACCTATACTAAAAGGGATATATGAGGAGTAGCCAGACTGTCCACATAGGACAATAAAATTAGCCAATTAGAGGAGTATATTTTGCCATGTCACATAGCCATGTCACTTGGTTATCTTGGGCTTACGATTCTGGTTATCATGGGCTTGCGATTCCATCTTCTGCGGTTTTTCATAACCAATCATGTTGATATAATGGGGCTGAAACCCGTCACACCATCAAAAGTAAATCACCCTCTTTACCTTTCGTATTCCCCAAAACCTAAACCCTAAGTCAGACGACGATTCTTCATCACTTTCTCTTCCTCGCCTTCCATCAGTTTCACGATCTCACCTCTAAACAATCAATACATCCTCCACTTCTTCATCCCTTTACTCTTATTTATGGATTCGTTTTGGTTTTCCCCTACAGATTTTGTTTATAAAGCTCTAATCGGAGTCTTATCTCGATTAAGTTTCCTAGAAAATTTCCACTAATACAACGCAATGAGTTCCAACGGGAAATCCGCATTATCTGGTGATTCCTCCTCGGAGAAACCAAAAGGCGTTCAGGCTGAGTACTATTCCGGACCGATCAACCCCATCGACACACCCTTTGTCTCTTCCAGCCACTCAATCGGCGAGCCCCACTCGAAGCAAGCCAAAGTAGTAGCGTCGGTCTCCTCCGGTCTGACAAAACTCGGCGTACCTGATTCGAAGAAACCCAGTGGTAAGAACCATTATTGTTTCTTTATGAAATTATGTGATTATTATAGAGTCCGTTTGACTTTCATTAAAAAAAACAAATCTGAAGCTTTGAGGTTTATGACACTAAATTACTTGAAGTGTGCTGTGTATTGTGAGAAACGTTATTGAGATGTGAATTATATTTTTGGTACTTTAATCCGATCTTAAATGAAAGACTCCAACAACAGTTGTGTGGGGGAAAGGAAGACTTTAGTGAAACTTGTAGGTGGGGACACATGTGTGAGAGCAGCAATGATCTAGCTAACTAACTTTCTTCAGCTCTCATTGATGATTAGAACACATATCGAGTCACTGTTCACTTGGTTGTTTTATTGTCTATAGTCACTAAGACAGCTCTTCATTTGTTGACTTTTTTTTATTAACAAATGTCTATTTGCTTGTAGCCATGAGATGTTTGATAAATGGGACGCTCAAAAATGGTGGGGTGAGAATTTTGAGAAAGTCATGGAGTTATACAATGTGCAGCAACTTAATCAGCAGAGTGTCCCGGTTCCAACCGCTCCTCCTAGATCCAAAGATGAGGTATACACTCTTTGTACTTTGATTCTGATGGAACACATGAATGGGTCTTAACTAGAACCATTTTTTTTACTAGAGCTGCAGCAAGAACAGTCCTGAAACTCCACCTCTAAACAAAGAATGTCCTGGAAGAAAAGGCTTACTCGCGGCTAACCAAGCAAGAACACAAACACAAAGTCGGTACCACCGTGATTCGTCTGGTCTTGCAACGACGCCAAATCTTTCTAGCATAAGTGGGACCCGAACTGAGACATCATCGGTTGATATGTCTGCAAGAAGTAGTGGCTCATCAAGGGAAGAAGAAGAAGATGGAGATTATTCAATGGAGGTATCGGTAAGTAATGCAAGTGACATGGAAACAGAATGGGTGGAACAAGACGAAGATGGTGTTTATATCACAATCAGAGCTTTACCAGATGGGACTCGTGAGCTTAGACGTGTTCGCTTCAGGTAAAAAAACAAAAACTCATTACCCTTTCTGTTGCTAAGAAAAGCACTTTACAGCATATGGTTCCTGTTGTTGTTGTAGCCGAGATAGGTTTGGAGAAATAAATGCAAGATTGTGGTGGGAAGAGAACAGAGCTTGGATTCAACAGCAGTACTTATGATGATGCTCTCTGCAACAAGAATCTGACAAAACACAATCAAAAAACTTTTTAATTTATTTTTCAAAAAATGTTTTTACTTGTAGAAGAGCTGTACATTTTGATGGAATAATACAACTTTTGGTCCATACCTTACATATGAATTGGACAATTCACTATGATTTTATTTAAACTAGAGTTGATGCATATTCTATTATATTTTTTAATGACTATACAAAAACCTAATGAAGAATTTCACAATAACCGAACAAATATGGGAAACCGTATTCTTCGATTTAGGTCACCATATGAAGAAATTCTTCACGTATGAAGAAACCTTATGAACAAATTCTTCATAAGGTAAAGAAATTTTGATTCTTTATTCTTTTTTTTTGTAACTGAGTAATAATTTTATTTATTCGTCTCTGTTTGTTTTACCCTATTAGGTAACCTAATTGGCTTGACTAAAGAGCAGATAGATGATCCAAGTTTATATCACATCACTGTTCAGAAGAAGAGTGAGACTTCAGAGGGAAATCAGAAGAAGAAGAAAAGCAAGATCAGGGAGGGAAATCAGAAGAAGAAGAGTGAGACTACATAGGGAAATCAGAAGAAGAAGAAGAGCAAGACCAGGGAAAGAAATTAGAAGAAGAAGAGCAAGACCAGGGACAGAAATCAGAAGATGAAGGGAGTAGAAATCTCTTTCTGAGGAGAAGGCATGCTCTTCATAATATTAATAACTTGTGTGCAATGCAACCCTTCTTTTCTTTTGTCTGGATATTAAATGTGTTATGCTGTTTTTGTGTGGATGTTTACCAGCAACTCAAGACAGATCAAAATCTACATTCCAGCAATTTGTTCACAGCTATTCCTATAGTGGATCAAAATCCAATCTTATATACACATCGAATATTCTTGAGGTTTTTCAATAGTGTTGAAGTCCATCAGCTCTACCAACTGTACCTCTGTAATTCCTCTTTTCTACGATGCTTCTCTCCTGAATAATAAAACCATCACCAGTCTCAATCTAGCTAACACCTGCTTCTTTCTTTAACCACAGCTAAATTGCAATATTTTAATTTTTAATTTTAACCACAATGCAAATTTTTTTTTTTACTTTGTAATAATTATTTTGATCACCAACCCATTCTGAGAAAATAGCAGTATTATACAAATACGAGTATGACATTATTCAAACTAATTATATATAATGCAAATACATCAACTTAGATGGAGAGGAACAAAAGAAATCAAAAGATAAATGTCCTAATATCCTTAAAAGTTATAAATTTAATGGGTTTCAAGCCAAAAGAAACATTACCAAAAAAAAATTAAAAAGACTGTTAATTTAAAATTTATTTTAAGTAAACTTAAATAAATGTGGTAATAAATATAATCTTTCAGTCAAAAAATAATATATTCATATTAAACTAATTTTAAATCATTTTAATATGTTTATTTATCGGGTGATATATAATTTACAATAATAAAATAACAAAAATTTTAATAGTGAAATTTTAAGATAAAGAATATATATATATATATATATATCTTAACTAATAATTTAGTTAACTTTTTATTAATCTTACTAATACCCTATATAAAATTTGAATAAAAACAAGAAATTATTTCAAATAGTTTTAAATTTGTATTTACTTTTATAAGTCTATAACCAGTTCCAGTTTATATCATATTGTTTATTTATAGAATACATATAAAAATTAAACTAAATTAATATTATAGAAAAAAATCCGGGCGTAGCCCGGAAAACCCCCTAGTAATCATAGATGATCTAATAAATGACCAATGCGATTCACTTTTCTTCTACTTTCTTATTCATATCCGAGGAAACAAAAAAAGTCACTTGAGTAAAAAAAAAAACTTGCACGGCCTCAATTTATGGCCAAAGGTTTAAAAGAATAATGAAGCGACGACTTCCAGAGTCAACTAATAAAGTCATTTTTTTAAGTCGCGAGTCTTGAGTCTGTCTGTATTCGTCCACAGTGCCTACGAATGTTGTGCATAAAAGACTACTATTTTTGTTTATCTACCTATGTGGTGTTGGAAAGCTTGTGAAGTAAACTAAGTAATCCGACAATGGGAGCTTCGAGAGTTTTACTCTGTTGTGTTGTTCTGATTCAGCTGTTTGCTGGTCAAACCGATGCTCAAAGATCTAGTAGTCCATGGCAAACACTCAGTGGTGAGAGTGCTCTCACTTTATATCTCTTGGCTTTCTTTATACAAATGTGTAGTAGAAGTTGGTTATAATCATAGGTATTCTCTTTTATTAAAATAACTTGTGATTGATTACTTTCTCTTTTATTTTTAACCAGGTGATGCTCCTCTTGTGATTGCTCGTGGTGGGTTTTCTGGATTGTTTCCAGATTCGAGTTTCAATGCTTACGATTTCGCAAAGCAGACAAGTGTAGCAGGTGCTGCTCTATGGTGTGATGTTCAGCTAACCAAAGATGGAGCTGGGATTTGCTTTCCTGACTTAAAACTGAACAACGCTTCAACTGTCGAAGATGTTTATCCAAATCGCCAAAAAACATACTCGGTTAATGGAGTCTCTACACAGGGTTGGTTCACCATTGATTTCTCCTTGAGAGATCTCATCAGTAATGTTAAATGTAAGTGTTCACAACTTAATTACTGTTTGGAGAATTTTAATTTAACCACAAACTTGATAAATAATTTATAAAAGTATATAAACCCAATTTTATTTCTTAAATACTGAACACTAAACTCTAAACTCAAATGTTAAGTTATTTTTGATTGAATGTATTTTGAAAATTGGTAATCAACTTAGAAAATAAAATTTAGAGTTTTTGTATTACTTATAGAAAAATGTGTCCTCTTTGTTTTCACCTATTGCAGTGAACAGAGGAATATTGTCTCGGTCAGAAAAATTTAATGGAATATATGCTATTATGACGGTTGAAGATGTAACCACGCAGATAAAACCAGAAAGTTTCTGGTTAAATGTTCAGTACGATGCGTTCTACGCGCAGCATAATCTGAGCATGAGCAGTTTTCTGATATCTGCTTCAACAACTGTTTCCATTGACTACATCTCTTCCCCTGAAGTGAATTTCTTTAAAAAGATTGCAGGCCGTTTTGGTCGTAATGGACCGAGTTTCGTGTTCCAGTTTCTTGGAAAAGAAGATTTCGAGCCGACAACTAACCGAACCTACGGTTCTATCTTGAGTAACTTGACTTTTGTAAAAACGTTTGCTTCAGGGATTCTTGTTCCCAAGTCCTACATATTGCCACTCAATGACAAGCAGTACTTGCTTCTTCCTCCTGCATCCTTAGTTCTAGATGCTCACAAGGCAGGATTACAAGTATATGTGTCAGGTTTTGTCAATGATAATGATATCGCTCACGACTATAGTTCCGATCCGGTGTCTGAGTATCTATCTTTTGTGGACAATGGCAATTTCTCTGTCGATGGTGTGCTCTCTGATTTTCCCATAACTGCGTCTGCATCCATTGGTAAGCAAAATCTCTTCAAGAGGTTTATTGATCTCCTTGAAACAACATTACTCGGAAATACTCTTTTTTTTTTTTTGAACACCACTCAGAAATACTCTAATCATTTTCTTTTCTTATTTTCTTCAAGACTGCTTCTCCCATCTTGGAAGAAATGCTACAAAACAAGGTAGTAAGATAATATCTAATCCACCTTTAGATTCACTCTATATTTTTTTTTCAAAAATATTTTTTTATTTATTATAGAGATGAATTTGCTCTGGAGTGTGCTTATATAATAGATTTTTACTTTATTTTTAGAGAAAAATATAGAAAAAAAATTATTTCCATGCTAAAAATAGAGTAAATCTATTATAAAAATATACATTGAAACAAAATCAATTCTATAATAGAGTTATATATTTTAAAAGAAAATATAGAGATATGCATTTGAAATATTCTAAAAGTAATTACTATGCATATCTATTGATGGTTCATGCTTCAGTTGATTTTCTGGTTATATCAAAAAATGGAGCGAGTGGGGACTATCCTGGATGTACAGACATGGCATATGATAAGGCTATCAAAGATGGTGCTGATGTTATCGACTGCTCAGTCCAAATGTCCAGCGACGGTAAACCTTTTTGCGCACATTCAATAGATCTCTCCAACATCACAAACATCGCCCAAACACCTTTCACGAAACGTTCAACGCATGTTCCTGAGATTAGCTCAAATGATGGAATGTACACTTTTAGTCTCACATGGTCTGAGATCCAGACCTTAAAACGTAAGTTTCGCTTGGCCCTAAGTTACTTGTATATGGTTTAAAAAAATTACATACGAGAGTTACGTCAACAATTTTTTTTTTGTGCAGCTGCGATTTCAAACCCTTACAGAGTATACAATATGTTCAGGAATCCGAATGAGAAAAATTCAGGGAAGTTTATTTTGCTTTCTGATTTTCTAAACTTGGCAAAGACCTCAACTTCACTCTCCGGTGTTTTGATCAGTGTAGAGGTGATTATTCTTAAGATTTTCAACAATCAGATTGTGGCCAAGCCACTATATTTATTTTCTTTTCGTGTCCTTCAGAAAGTTAGGACGGGTTCTGAGAATTTAGAAGCCATAAACATTTTTTAAAAACTTTATTATTTTCTTTTCATAATTTAGAAGCATATTCTTATATAAAAAACCTATAAAATGTTTGGGGCTTACTACTAATGTTTCATTGGTCTTGGTCTAAATCCATCCCTGCAGAAAGCAGTGTACTTGAGAGAGAAGCAAGGGCTCGACGTGGTAAAAGCAGTTCTTGATACTCTCACGGAAACTGGTTACAGCAATGGATCAACCACCAAAACAAAGGTCATGATTCAGTCAACGAACAGTTCGGTTCTTGTTGACTTCAAGAAGCAGAGCAGCAAGTATGAGACTGTCTACAAAGTTGAAGAAAAAATTGGTGATATAAGTGACTCTGCCATCGAAGACATAAAGAAATTCGCTAACGCTGTTGTTATTGGAAAAGAAACAGTCTTTCCCTTATTTGATGATGGATTCATCATTAGGCAAACCAATGTTGTGGAGAAGCTACACAAGTCTAAGCTCCCGGTTTATGTGGAGGTGTTTCAGAACGAGTTTGTATCTCAACCATTCGACTTCTTCTCTGATCCAACCGTTGAGATAAACTCTTATGTCAGCGGAGCTGGTATCGATGGAACCATCACAGAGTTTCCTTTCACAGCTGCAAGATACAAAAGTAAGATGCACCCAAACTTTCAGAACCAAAAGGTTTTTTTTTTAAATATCAGGAGGTTCGGGCCGAAGGCCCAACATGTAGTATTAGTTTCGTCCCAACAATGCGTGACTTTGTTTTCTCTCGTGCAGGGAATCGATGTTTGGGAACAAAAGAAAGTCTAGCACCACCATACATGTCCCCTGTTCGACCGGGATTTTTCTTAAACCTTGTGAATGCAATACCTCCAGCCCAAGCTCCAAACCCGGTTTTCACAGATGATGATGTAACTGAGCCACCACTACCTCCGGTTACAGCAAAATCCCCAACCTCATCCCCTGGAACCTCATTCACCAATGCACAAGCACCTAGGCCTAGCGGACAAACTCGACTCACTCTATCTCTTCGCCTCTCTGTTTTCGCTTCTCTTCTACTTCTTTGATCTCTTCTCTTGTGGTCATTTTAAACTCATGTGCTATGATGCAAGTATGAGTAGCGGTTATTGTTTGTTGTATTTTATTGGATTTGAAAATTCAAACTAAATCTAGTGTTATTGGTTCTGTGATTTTCAAATCTGTATTAAAATCATGTGTTACTGGTTTAATCATTTATAAATTCTATATCAAATCAAGTGTTATTCAATGATACGAATTTACTAATATATTTGATTTTATAATAGATTTGTTTAGATTTTTTAGTTAAAAATACAAAGACTCAAATCTGAAAATTTGCATATTTTACTTGAATTTATATATATTATATGGATTTCTAAATCAATCAAAATATATAAACTAATAACACCTCCTGGCATTCATTCTTAGGCTTATAAGAATTTTGATTAGGCTGAAATATTGACTAGGGGTGGGCGTTCGGGTACTCGTTCGGGTTCGGATCAGGTATTTCGGATTTTCGGGTATTTCGGTATAGAAGTGTAGAATCCGTTCGGGTATTTTTGTACTTCGGGTCGGGTTCGGGTATTTTTAGTTCGGATTCGGTTATTTCGGATCGGGTTCGGATATTTAGATTTTGAAAAAAAAATTAAAATTTTCATTTCTCAAGTTTCTTGTATTTAAAAATATAACTTTCAGTTAACTATTTTTTTATTTTTAATAGATTGAATGGTTAATATATTTGGACATAACATTTTAAAACTAAAAAGACATTAATTTAGTTATTTTTTAAAAAAATTTGGATGTATCTTTTTGTTAATTTTTGAAATAAAAAATTTGACATGCATTTGAAGTGAATAGCAAATCATTTTTTCTGTAACTGTATGTATATCATATGAACTTAAAGTATGTGTAGTATCAATATAAATATTTTATATAAAATGAGAGATGTAAACTAGAAATATAAGGTTAATTATACATATGTTCGGTTATCTTCGGATATCCATTCGGGTTCGGGTATTACCCGTTCGGGTTCGGGTATCCAATCTCTCCTTATTCAATACCCGTTCGGGTATTTTGCTACTTCGGTTCGGATTTCGTTTCGGATTTTTCGGATCGGGTTCGGGTGCCATTTCGGATATCGGGTAAAGTGCCCACCCCTAATATTGACACAAGATTATCCACTTAAGCCAGCTTGATTTTATTTGTGCCCGCTTGTTTGGCCTCCAAGAATCAATCACGTATTGATTGATTTGTTGAATATCTATATTTCTCCTTTTTATTTGATTCTGCATTTATTTTGTCAGCTTTGTGTTCAATGCATCATTTGTAAGGACAGAAAGTTATTTGATGTCAGAGAGTTTATCTTTCTTTTAAGCCTTTTGGCTTGTTCTTTAAAAAAAAAAAAATTGTGCGCTTCTTTCTAAGAATACAAGTGTTGAATCTCTGTCTTTGTGTGAATTCACATAGACTCGGATCAAATTGAGATTCAGCGTTCAAATGAACACACTAACAAATATATAACACATCAAAGCTCTAAACCGACATTATCTATTCTTCTTCCTCCTCCATCATGCGAAACCTTCCGGTTTCATAGACATGGTAGGTCCACACAGGTAGAAGCAATTCTCTTGCGGCCTCGAGCTTCTTCACTTCCTCTTCGTCTCTTTCTTCACCAATCTCTCTCTCTATCATTGGGTAAATCCTCGGAAGCGAGACCAACATTGTGTCGAGCTCTTTCCACTCTCTATTTTCTTCTTCTTCTCTACTAACCAACTTCACACATAGAAAGCGCAGCAACCCTAAAACTGTACTGTAATCTTTCTTCTCTATACACACGGCTGAACACATCAAAACAACGTAACCGATTCCATCAACCACTTTTGAGTTACCTTTCACCAATGAAAGTATGGTATCTCTCAGTCTTTTCAGTGCCGGGAGTTGGAGATGAGGTGATTCTGACGTGTCATCCATTTCATGTAGCTCAAGCTTCGCGCATGTAAGAAGCCATGTCGGAAAGCAGAGTTTGATGTGATTGAATCTGCTGGTGTATGAATCGTCTTCTTCTTCTTCTTCTTCTTCCATGTTGTTGATGTTATTGTTGATGAAACAAGGTCCTAATGCAAGAACCAAATCTGGTATCCAAGGGTTTAAAGCTGTCACGAGTTTTGATGCATAAGCCGACCCTAACGATATCTCCACCGCGGTGAATAGATCAAGCAGGTCATTTGCAAGGTCAAAAGCTTCAAACAAAGGGCATGACGCTTCTCTCATCACCAGGTTTATCAACTTCCCGGCATAACTGATCGAGCTTTTGGCACACAGAATCATGTCCTTCAAATCTGCATCCTCAAATTGTAACTTACCAGTTGAATGGTGGTCGAAACTGGAGACGGCGTACTTCAGATACGCAGATGTGAACTTCAGCATTCTTGCTTGGAAATGGGAAGCTAGACCCATCTCTGTAGACTCAACGATAAACTTGAGAATCGCAGTTAGCATCTTCACCTTGTTCAGTACACCTCCTTCCTTTGATCTAAGACCCTCTGAAGCTGCATGAAGCACAATAAAAATGTTAGAAAAACTTGTATTCTTCATTGACTCTTTACTAACAATAAGCAGAGCTACATAATGAACTCAACGTCTCTACGCTCACCATCATTTGAATTTCTTCTTTTTGATTTCTTGCCAAGGTGCGCCTTTAGAGCTATGGAGTCTGACGTTCCATTGTCACCTGCCTGGAATAGTTGTTCTGTACAGCCTAGAATGTGACCCATTGTTTGGTCCAGAATATCCTGTTAAAAAAAAAAAGTTAGTAACCTGACTGTAATGAAGAGTAAATAATCAAGAGGGAAAGCAAAAAGGTCCTTGCCTCGGTATCATTCAACTGAGCATCCGTATCAAGATTCCGAAGAGTCATGTGTAAAGCAAGAGAAGTATATGCTAATACAGGGTACACGTCCATGGCTTGCAGTATGCTAGTCTGGGAGACGACTTTCAAGGCTATGCATAACTCCTCAATATCAGAAGACTCGAGTATTGCTTTACGAGTATCTTCGATGATAAGTAAATCCTTTATCTGCCATGCTATTCCTACAGCTACCGAATAATCTTCCTCGAAGCTGATTGCATTTTTCTCGCTAACATGTTTCCACTTTGCGGAAGATGAATTTCTAGAGGACTTTGATTTCTTCCTCGTCGCTGAGTATACATTCTTTCTCTCTACTTCATCGCCGAAATTGATCTGGCAGCGGTACGCAGTCTTCTGCAGGGTACTGGTAAAAGTTCCAATGAGGTCAGAAAACGCATTAGAAGACAGGAGTAACTTGTGTACAGACCTAATCTCGACCTGTCTTCCTTCATCACCAGGCAAACCACCACAATTAACAACCAAACTCATGCAATCCTCTAGTACCTCAGAGACGGTTTCAGGGGAGACCATAGCAAGAATATCAAAGACAGCTGACTGAGCCTGCGCAGTGGGTGCAAAAGCTAGCAAGCTTTTCAGTTTTTCTCCAGGTAACAACTCTTTAAGAGAGGCCATACACCCAGAATCAGCAGCAACCAGATCTTTACAGAGATGGTACGCAGCAAGAAGCAAGCCTTCAATCTGGTTATCCTCTAGCTTATCATCATCTGACAAGATCGAATCCAAGAAGAATCCCACCAGCTGCCGTGCAGATTGAAGGGTTGCTCCTAAAGATACTAAAAACTCGCAGAACCTTGCACCAGCAAGTGGGTTTCTGTTTATGAGTGTCCTACATCGCGTGCAGGCCTCCTCAGCTCTCTTTCTCGATGGAAAATAGGATGGCATCAGCAGCCGTGCGATTCCCTTAGCAACATGAGTTTGGTCAGAAGCAAGCACAGATAATAACACATCCAAACTCACTACCGTGTTAAACTGGAAAGTACGCACATCTCTCAAGAGCAGGAGCAGATCCACCATGGTAACACGTATCGAAGTAACACTATCCAGCATCAAATGCCCCAGTCTCGGTAGAAGCACCTTAAGAATACCATGGGACTGAGGGTTCGCGAGGAGATAGGTTATACCATTAACCGTCGAAAGCCTAACCTCACTGCAAGACTCATGCGACATGTCGTTGAAGATCTTGGTGATGATCTTGGTAATCGTTGGCGACGGGATCACTTCCCAGAAAAGATAGAAAACTCGGCACAGACCTTCCACAGCAACAGACCTCACATCAGGGCATTCATCACTCATTAGTTTCTCCAACAAGTAGAACTGTTTGTCAAGCAGCTTATCTTTCTCTTCTTTCGTTGCGTCCGGATCCTCCATGGGGAAAAGATCCAGAAGCAAATGTAACGCGTTTAAACGAACATTTGAATTTGCTACCTGAAACGGTCATCAGAGCAGGCTAGTTAAGTTCTAGGCAATATTCTTAAAATCGTTAGCTGATGGTTAAGCGTCTTATAGAGGATTATAGTTTAAACGGGTGCCTAGTAGCTGCCTAGACCGATTTTTATAACACTAGTTCTAGGTATGTACAAGCATCTTTGAGAGAAACTAACCTGCAACGAGCGGAATATCATAGGCTCAGCAAGGCCAAAGAGAAGCTTCTCGACGCCCTGAGTAGTCCTCTGGCTAATAAACCCTCCGAGAACCTTCCTTAGAGAAGCAGCAAAGGCAGACGAACCGGCGTGAATAGCACAATCAACAATCCCCTGCATAAAACCTTCTTCGATCTCACCTCTCAAATCATCCTCAACCTCTCTCCAAGCTCTAAACAGAATCCCACCGAAGCCTTCCAGCACCGACTTCCTCCCAAAAGGAATCTGAGCTTTAACAACGGCGAGTCCCGACTTCATCAGCTGCCTGCTGAGCCCGAACGCGAAAGAGAGAAACCTCTGGCCGTCCTCTGTCTTCAAATACAGAGGCGAAACGACGCAGCGCATGAGGAGCATCCTCAGATCTCCGATGCTCTCTTCGTCGTCGAAATCGAACAACGCGAACGCTTCCCTCAGCATGTAGACTCGATGCACGTCTACTTTCTTCTTCAACGTCAGTGATCTCGATAACAGAAACGGTAACAGCTGAGAGATCAGAGTTTCTCTGTAGATAAGCCCTTCCTTCCACCAAGACTCGCAGACTCCGGCGACCTCGAGGCACAGAACCGGATCCGACTCGAAGAGGATGAGACTATCATGCAAAGCTTGTGCCGCGGGGAGTAGATCGGAGGCGGAGAAGGCTTTCTTGGGAGATAGAACGCACAAGTGGAGTACATGAGAGAGGACCTGGAGAGAAGCGAGGATCTGGTGCTGTTGCTGATCCGAATCCGAGTCGGATCCGGGTGGTGGTCCGTTGCCACGTTGGCGTTTGGGTGGAGGCGAGTTAGAGGGAGAAGGAGGATGATGCGATGGATTCTGGAAGGATTGGGTGTGGTGGAGTATGGAGTGGAGGAGAGCGAGTGGGAGAGAAGATGAGAGGTCCGACGAGGGCTTTACGGAGTTGACGATGGTTTTCAGAGACGGTTTTGAGGATTTTAGGGTTGATTTGACGGCGGAGGAGAGGAATTCCTCGGCGGATGTCTTGAGAGATGACCGGAGCCTCTTCTCCATTTTTTTCCTTCTTGCAATTTTAGGGTTTTTCGTTTACTGTTACTAAAGAAATGGGGGAAGAGGTGGTGGTGGGGACATAAACATTTTGAATTTTGTCAAATCAACCGCCGGTCGCCACTTTAAATATATTTAACTGTTATTTCCCGTGCACGGACGTTGTTATAGAGACATTGTTATAATTGTCGATATATATATGTTAAATTATGTAAAATATAGAATTTACAAGAGAAAAAGACTAGGATAGCACCAAACCAAGTTTATGTTTCCAAAGTAGCACTCAAGGTTCAAAGTCACAAAAATAGGTTTCATTAAAGAGGTAAATATACACTTATACCCCTTGGGTTAATTAATTCAAACCTTAGGGTTTAGAGTTAAGGGGTGGAGTTTTGGAATTAGGGTTTAAAATTTTATTAAAAAAAAATAAAAAATAAAAAATAAAAATTTTAAAAACAGTTTTAAAAAGTATTTTTAAATTATAAAAAGAAATTTGAAAAAAAAATAAAAAAAAAAAAATTAGAAAAAAATATTATAAAAATTTCGAATCTGAAAACATATAATCTGAAACTATAAAAAAAAAAAATCTTTTTTTCATTTTTTTAATTTTTATTTTATTTATTTTTATTTATTTTTGTTTGTTTATTTAATTTTAAACCAAGGGTATTAGGGATATTTTACCCTTTAATGAATGTCATTTCTGTGACTTTCTCCTTCTAGTGCTATTTTTGAGACATAAACTTCAAAATGTGCTATTATTGACAATTGCCCAATTTACAATGAAATATGACATTTTTAAAGTTATTAGTGCTCAACTTAAAAAATGATATTTGATGTTTATATCTTGCACCAGTCCAATATTGGACACAAAGTGCAGGTAAAAATAGTGATTTTTTTTTCAAAATCAACCAAAAATAATAATTGGGTATCAAAATTAAGGGAAATCAATCTCTCAGTATAACTAAAACTAGAACTTGATTCGCGCTCTCGCACAGATATTTGATTTAACTTGTGTTCAACGTAAATTCATAAAACGCTGATTTTATAAAAACTCTCATGTATATTTTTATGTTTTGTAATTTACATATATAGTAGAATATATTATTTTATATAGATGTTTGCTAATATTTTTTTATGTGTACATAATATTATATTATAAATTTTATAAATTTATGCAATTTGATGTAATATAGAAAAATGTCATCTCTCTTTAATACATGTTATTTAGTTAATATTCGTAAAATATTAATAATGGTTAATATATGAATATCGATTTGGTTAGATATATATTGATATATCTGTAAATAAAAAGAAATACAAAAAGAAAGTAATTAATTAATTTATTGTAAATGCAATAGATAAATGTGTAAATAAAAGAAAGTACTAAAAATACTGATATCCATGTTTTCAAACAATTTCCATTTATATTGATATCCATGTTTCCAAACAATTTTCATTTATACTCCTATCCATGTTTTCAAACAGTACAAAAAATACTCCAGTTTTAATAATATAGATAAAAATCTTACTTTTGTAGATAATTGTTGCCAATATCTCTTGTAGTTTTAAAGTTCTTCTCTTATGTTAATTTTTTTTTTTCATTTTCAGTGTCATATTTACTTAAAAAAATTATTTTGGACAACAACTACAACATTTGGTGACACATCAAAAGAAAAATAAAATAAAGGGTGTATACTGATCCAAAAGTAAACAACTCTAATATCACAACATTTTTGATAGATTAAGAAAATATATATACCAAAAAAGAAGACTAATCTAAGGTTGAGTCTTGATCTAGATTATAGACATAAGTTCATTTTTAATTTCAAATATGAAGTTTTTTCATATTTTTTACTTACATTTTGGTCTTTACAATTACACTTCACATTTATTATTCTTAAATATGTTGTCGTTTATTTTTTAGTCCTTAAAAATGATATTTTATAAATATTTCAAATTTATTTTTATAAATTAATTTTTACACATAAAATTAAACAAATATTTAAAATAAGATTTAATATTTAAAACTAGATTTAAAAATAACAATATTACAAAAAAAACTTAAGAATTTTTTTAAAAAATTATATAAATACATAATTATTACACAAATTTAAATATTACAACAACAGTAATGGTCATTTAAATTTGATCTGAAACCTCCAAATTATCAAAATATTGACCAAACAAATTTTCTATAACCGAAGATGGTTGTTGTTATTGTTGTTCTTAACGGTTTTTCGTACCATTATATCTTCTTTCTTGTTCAGATCGAATATATTCAAAATAGGAAAACCTACAACAATTGAATGCATAAAAAAATTTTGCCGAAGAATTGTGGAAGTGTTTTCAGAATGGTATCTCAGCTCACCGACATCAGAAGACGTTGCAAGGCTTCTCAATATTAGCCAAAAACGTGGATTTCCTTGAATGTTGGAAGTGAAAAAATTGTCCAAGTGTATGGGCGTGACAATTTGCAGACTGTATCACTTTTCCAGTTAATTACATTATTCAAATAAAAGAATATAACATGTATTATTATTTAGTTTATGGTATTTATCCAGAATACTCAATTCTTGTTCAAACAATAAGAATTCTCCAAGGTAAAAAAGGAACTTTTGCAGAAAAAAACAAGAAACATGTCGAGAAGATATTGAACAGGCATTTGGAGTCATGCAATCCAAATTTTCTATCATAGCAGGATCATCTCGTTACTGGAAGAAGGATGCATTGCATGATATAATCACGACATGCATTATAATGCATAACATGATAATTGAGGATGAAGTGATATTAATGCACCGACAAGAGATATAAGATCAGTAATGTGAGCAACCGTTAAAATAACGAAAACAATAAAGATATTGCTTTCAACAATTTTTAACTTGTAATCTACAAATTAAAAATATAAGAGTCATTTTTTAGACCAATACACGTCATCTTAGCTACGTCGCTTTTTAGACCAATTAAATTATAATGTTTTCACTTTACCGTGTTCTCAATTAACAATAAGATTGGTCAACGTAATCCGCCTTTTTCATAAGTTATGAAATAAAATATTCTCTAATAAATTCCAAAACATATTATGATTATAAGAAAATATCATTTTGGAATATTTTGTTAGTAAAGGTATATTTGAATTTTTTTTGTTAAAAAAGAGAAAGTCTTGAGAGTATCTTGCATCATGATTTTGATTGAAAAATCTTACTATATATATTTAAATATTAAATGCATGATATTAGGAAAAAATAATTCGTAAGTTGACTGTAACTAATTTTTTTTTGACAAATCTTACTATAGATATTTAAATATCAAATATAGATAACAAATGAAGAAAAAATCTATGGAGTAGATTGCAACAATTGTTTTTTTTTCACTGAATCAATTACTTGTGGACAAAGTTCGACCCTTAAGAAAGGGGAATATAACAAACCATAAGAAATTGTTTTGTTGGCAAATCTTACTAGATAATTAAATAGTAAATAGATTCTTTTGTATTAACAAACTGATCATAAATGCTACAAAGATCACATTGTAAATTTATAATACACTGATAGAATTGTGCAAACTATAATTTATGAATATAATATATGTACATCATATATACAATTTAGAATATTACTCTCTCTGTTTCATAATAGATGATATTTGAGAAAATGTTTGTTGTTTCAAAATAGATGATATTTTAATATTTTATATTACTTTTAACTTTATTGAAAACTGTGTAAACCAGTTAGATTTTATAGTCATTTTTATAATTGGTTGAATGATTTTTAAATTATATTTTTAAAATCACTTTTTAGAAAAAGTTAAATTTCTTAATATTTGTGCATCAAGGTAAAACATCATGTATTATGAAACATAGATAATATAAATTATATGATAAATATTTATCAAATAGTAAAACAGAGGGAATATTGATTATGTGATAAATATTTATCAAATAGTAATACTAAACATTATAATATAAGTTTACTGACTAACTAATTATAATATAAATTTATTGATTAACTAATATGACATAAAAATATACAGTTCATATAAATTTGTTATATTTATCATGTATATACTTTATAATATGATAAAATTGTATATATTTATATATTTTATTTGACATAAACTTTATAGTTCATATAAATTTGATATATTATATATATACTTAATTATTTAATAAAATTGTTCACATTTCACTCATTAATGCATGTTATCTTAGCTATTTCACATTTTCTATCAATCAAATTATAATGTTTTCATTTCAAAATGTTATTAATTTCAATTAATAATATGCTGAGGAGAGTTGTATTAACATTTCTCAAGATCCTTATACTTTAAGGACGAGATAAGTTCAGTATGCAGATTTTCACCTTCATGAGATCAGTTCTATAAACAAAGATGAGATCTCCTAATTAATACCATGTTATTTAATATGCAGAATTTAAACACAAGAAAATCATACACGAATAAAAAGAAGATAATGGTAAGTGGTGAAAAGTTCTACTTTATTATTTACAACAAAAAAAAAACAGTTCTACTTTACTGAAAAGATTAAATTTTATATATTAAGTAATTTAATTTGCTGACCAGAAGATAAGGTAAGTAAATATAATGGGTGAAATTTTGTTGACCAGAAAATACTAAACCCAAATTGAGCGATTAGAAAATAGCCGAAATTAAACAGATAAAACTAAGAATAATAAATACATTAATGACAGAAAAATCCTCAATGAATATTATTACAAATCAGTGGTCATATTTTAATAAGCAATAGTCATTACATTGCCTTTTACATTAAGAAATTGCCGGAAGCCTAATAACAACAACATAGACCAACCAAGTCAGAGCAGAGACTTTCTCTTTCAACTTCTTTATTTGTCTTCTCCACTTGCGCGCGAGCCAAGCAGAGTAAACAATTTGAAACTGATTAAGGTTCGTATTTCTCAAAAAAACAAACCCGATTAAGGTTCGTCTCCACCTTCTTTCTCGATTTAGGGTGTTGTCGGAGAATGGATGCCATATCTAATTAATGTATCATGATCGCCCCTTGTAGCTTCAAATATTAGGGTTTCGAAATTAGATTTTGGGGACAATGTTTTAATGTTGCATCAATTTTGGGATTGTTTTGTTTTATTGATAGACTGCCAGTAACACGCACATAGTTATATATATTAAAACTTCGTTTCTTCTATCCATGGGACCAACTTTGGATCTTATTTGTGTTTGATTGCATTGATTTGGCTATGATATCATATTTTAAAATGAAATTCCAACCTATAACTAATTGTCAGTAATCAATTGATTGATTTATATCATTTATATATTAGTTAAAATCCATTTTAACCTTCCTTTCGTTTGCGGTTCATTTTTTCTTTTGTTTTAGCATCTTTAGGGGTATTGGGGTATTTATAAAATCGGTTTTTAGTTTGTTTTTCGGTTTTTGACAAGAAAATTTAATCCATCAGAAAAAATCCAATCAAGTTTGGTTCCAATTTACGAATCTTTTTAGATATATAAATTATATTTTGGATATTCAAATATGAATTTTCAGTTCTATCAATTTTTCGTATACAAGATAATTTGAACCATATAAATATTTGTGAACATTGGTTCAGTTTTTGGTAAAACACCAACGCCTAGTTACATGAATAAGCTTGTAGCTTTGTGAAACCGAGTGTGATTTTGCTTGATTCCTTTCAGCTGGGTTCTGTATGCTTGTTCATCTCTTTTCACAGTCCAGTCTAACTTGTGCAACAAGCTAAACCATTATAAGATTATACAAGATGGTTACCATCTCTTTTTTTTTCTATTAATGTTTCTTCTGAGAGTTCAAGCACATCCTGACATGTCAATGTTCCTTTGATTGAAAAAATGTGCAGAATCAATTGTTTATAGTTCAGTCTCGATGCCTGAATTTAACAAAGGTGTGATGCGTCCAAATCTTAACGCCGTGCCTAATCAGCAGTTGAGCATACAGCCAGATGCTAACATTGACAAAGAGTGTTATAGATCCAAAAGATCTAATTATCATCTCGGAGTACCAGATGATGATACGGATGAGGATGTGGTGTTCCTTGGAGAAATATTACCGTCAGATAGTGGTCATCACTGTCCATCAAAGCGACAGAGAGTCGAAGCACATCCTCCTCCTCAGGATGATGAGACACTAAGATCTGGAGTGGAAGTTGTTGAACCGATGGAAAGTGATGAACAGACCAAACGCGAGGGCGAGGCTAATACAGCTGACACAACAGTGCCTTTGGAAAAGCCTAAAAAGAGAGACGTCTCACTGGTGGAACGTTTCACAGAAGAAGAAATAGAAATGCATTTAAAGAGTCTCCACGAGGGACGTGTTGAGCTCAAGAATATTGAAACATGTCAACTGTGTGGCGAAAGCGAACTCTTGTTTCCAGCACCACCACTCTACTGCTCGCTTTGCAACTACCGCATCCAAGATGAATCTCTATATTACATCCCAGAGGAAACAATAAGCGGTGCGCAACATCAAATCTGTAGTCCATGTTACGATCACTGTAGACGCCAAAAGTTCACGTTATCTGGAGTCGATATCGTAAAGGCCAATATGCTTAAATTAAATAACGCTAACAATCAAGACACAGAAGCTGTAAGCTTCATCTCTCTCTCTCTATATATATATTTCTTCAGTACATTTACATAGCTACTTTGTTTTGTTTGAACAGTGGGTTGCTTGCGAATCTTGCGGGAAATGGCAGCATCAGATATGTGGTCTTTACAATCCAGAAAAAGACACTGACAAAACCTCAGACTACATTTGTCCCTACTGCCTGTTAGAGGAGCGTAGGAGTAACGAAAGCGTGGGAGTTCATGACAATACGGATTTGGAGGCGAAAGATTTGCCTGAAACCATCCTAAGCCACTTTATAGAGAGAAGGCTAACGAAGCGGCTCAAAGAAGAAAGACGCCAAACCGCAGAGGCTACTGGGAAGAGCCTTGATGATGTAAGAATGATTTTGTGTCTTGAGGTTTGGTCTGAAAGTGTATATATACTGAACTTGTTACTTTTCCTTTCCAGGTATCACTACCAGATGATCTTACTCTCAGGGTCGTGTTCTCAGCTGACAAAAGCACACATATCAACAAAACATTTGCGGATTTTCTTCACGACGAACACTATCCTAGTGAATTCCCTTACAGATCGAAGGTGCATCTGAATTCATTTTTCTTTAATGAGTTAGTAGTATTAAACCAAGTGATGGTGTACTGGCAAGCGAACTTTGGGTTGCTAAGCAACATGGGTTAGAAAGCACCCATTACACTCTATCATATGGTCACACGAATATATGCCTATTGTTTAGGGTTTACATTTGAATACCGGAGAGAGTGTATATATGTGAACTACACCTCTTTTTAAAAGTTAGTCTAGACTCTTCTATAGATCTGAGATACTCCATGTTAATAAAAGAAATTTAGTAGTATTAGGGACAAAAACTTATGTTGGAAGAGGGATCTTAAATTATCCACTTATACCAATTGATTTTAGTTTTGAGTCTCATCAAACTTAATTTTAAATTTTAATTTGTTTCGGATTGTTTCAGGTGATTCTTCTGTTTCAGAAAATTGAAGGAGTTGATGTATGCATATTTGCGTTGTTAGTCCAAGAGTTTGGATCGGAATGTAGTCAACCAAACAAACGCAGCGTATACATCTCTTATCTCGACTCCGTCAAGTACTTTAGACCCGAGAGAGTAACGTTTTCAGGAGAAGCTCTTCGAACTTTCGTTTATCATGAAATACTGGTAACAATCTATTCCCTTATTTTTTTTTCTTTGTTTTAGACCTAAACTGTTATTGACATGCGTCTCATTTATTTATTTTCCTTTTTTTTATAGATTGGATATCTTGAGTATTGTAAGTTTCGAGGTTTCACAACGGGTTATATATGGTCGTGTCCACCTCAGAAAGGAGAAGACTTCGTTATGTACTCTCATCCTAAGACTCAGCAAACCCCCAGCACTAAGAAGCTTCGTGAATGGTCAGTCTCTTTTCTTCCTTTTTATGTTTGGTGTGGAAGTATTGGATTTAAACTTAAAATTCAAAAAAAAAAAAACATTATTTTAGGTATGTGTCAATGCTGGATAAAGCCAAGGAGCAGAGCGTGGTGACGAATGTTACAAACTTGTATGATCGGTTCTTCGTTCCGACATGCAATATTACAGCTGCACGGTTGCCTTACTTTGAAGGATCTTTCTGGTCCTCTAGTGCTGAGCTTCTGATGAGTCAAGAAACCGAGAGTGGAGTCGAGAATGTTAAATCACTTTCTAGAAGAGCACTAAAGGGCAACAAAATTAAGGACTCCAATGATGCTAAAAATATTCTCCTGATGCGAAAGGTTGTTATTCATATGCACTTAGAGTTTGAATATGTATACATTTCAGGGTGTTTATTTGTTAACTATTATGTTTTATGTATAGCTTGGAATACGGATATCAAACCAAAAGGAGGATTTCATCGTGGTGGACTTGCATTATACATGCACACGATGCTCGGAGACCATATTGTCTGGATTGAGATGGTTTTGCAAGAAGTGCAAGGATCTTCAATTGTGTCAAAGGTACTCTATCTCTACAAATCATTTTCAATGATAGTATCTAATCCTGTCTTCACCATTAATTGGATATAAATAATTGAAAAGTAGGAAAGATAGTATATAGAAAGTTTCTTAACAAGAAACTTTCATGTTTTTGAAAAAATCATTTCTACATGTGACATTCACATATTAATTCAATTGTTTTAAAAATATATATGTAAATATATAACTAAATACCTTTTTTTTTTGAGAGATTCACATGATTTCTCACCTCAGTATTTCTGTTTTTGCATTTTGTTTTTCACCTAAACCCTTTCTTTTATGCAAACAGATGTCATGAACTAGAAGAAGAGCTTCTTGGGGAACACACACATACTATGAACGGGGAGGAGCACTCGCTTTCACAGGCCATTATGAACATACAGTCTACAACAGAAGATAATGATGTCATCCTAGGAAACAACACGTTCGAAAGCAGACAAATGTTCTTAAGCTTCTCTCAGAAGCATAACTACAGATTCGACACTCTTCGACGCGCCAAGAACTCTTCTATGATGATACTTCACCATCTTCACACTTCAAACAAGCTTCACCAGTCTCAGATATCCAGTGGTGCTCTCCTTCAAGTAGTGACCTGCACGTCCTGCCAAAAGGATGTTTCGACAACGATTTACTACACTTCTTTGTGCTGTCCATCTTACCGAGCTTGCACTTCATGCTATAGCAATAGTAAATATCTTCGTCTGCGTCATCTCTTCCCCGTAACCCCTTGTATTCACGGAATACCGCCTAGAACTGTAGTGGTGAGTAGCAAGCAGGTTTTAATATATTACTTTCTTTTTCTTTGGTTTATATTTTTGACCTTTTTTTAACTACTCAACTTGCAGACTATTGAGATACTGGATGCTTTGTTACATGCACATGCATGCAGATCTACGGCCGCTGGTCCGTGCTCGCACCCTAAATGCAGTGTTGCCAAAATATTATTCAATCATACTGAAGTGTGCGAAAAGCAGCGAGCTTGTAAAACTTGCGTCCATTTTGCGATGGTAATACGTATTCACGCATATCATTGCCAAGATCCCAATTGCTCCATACCACGTTGCAGGTAACTTTTACATTGGTTTAATTATACTCTTCCCGTGCAAGTTGGGATTTTTATATTGATGCAAACTCTCTTTTGTGTACTTCTCAGTTGTGCGAAGGAGCAGTTCGCTATGAGAGGTTTGAGGTAAGGCCCATGGGACGAATCTGTACATCCCTTAATGTTGTGATGATTGTAGAAGAAATCGTACAGATCAAAAAAACCTTTTTTAACATCGAAACTATTCAATCTTGTCCAGTTCTATCATGAATGCTCATGGTGTTGTTGTCTTTTTAGTTAAGAGAAAACATTGTTTCCAACAGTTTTGCTTGTTGATCTGTTTTTTTTTTTCATTTTTGTGTATGGTATATTATACTATATGTTTTGGATATTGTTTTATTTTATAAATGCTCAAATTGCTTACATTAGCGTCAGGGCCGGCTTAGATAGGGGGCAAACGGTGCGACCGCCCCGGACCCAATTCGTTGCCTCCTATTTCTTAATAGATAAAGAGCCCAATTTAAAAAATATATATATGTGTATTTTTATAATAAGAATGAAAAAAGGGTCCAATTTTTTTATTTCATAAATTTATTTTTAAAAACACTTCTAGTATTTTGAAAAAAAATATATCTATCAAAAAAATTTTTAAAAATAATAGTTTGAAAATTAAAAAATTGTCTCAAAGCCCATAATACCATTGAGCCGGTCATGATTAGCGTTAGCTAGAGCTAACGTCACTGATAGCATGTAAAAGAAGTTATGAAAATAGAACATGTGGTTCTCAAGATGTTGAAATACTTAATATAAAAGTAATAAGTCTTGTTTTACATTCTCTTTTGAAACTATTGCATTGCTTTAATTTTAACATTCGTATGTTCATGAAAATGACACTTACTTGGAAAGGTGATATTCCTGTTCTTTTTTTGTGTTTACACAAGATGATTCTTCAACGCCCAAGTGACAACGAGATAGATTGAAAAATTGGGAGAGGGAAAAGGGGTTGTGTAGAAGATAGGCAATAAGAGCATGTCGAATGGTTAGAGCCCGACCTCGAATTGTGAAATCACATGCTTCGTTGACGCGGCCTGAGACGTCTCCTCGAAGCGAGCTGGAATCGCTTGGTGCATATACAGAGACCGATCGCCTACGAACCTATCAGGAATTCAAACTGTCGATTCAGTCTCTTCCCCACTCATGGCCGAAGCAATTGTGATCCTTAACGGGATCGAGAGGATGATCTAATCGTCAATCCACTCAACAACAATATTCTCGGACTGCTCAACGCTCATCAGAGCAATCGTCAGCAAAAGCCAGATTACAGAGATCTACGGTGTTCTACAGGATATCGATCATCTCTCGTCGCTTTTTATTTTTATCAACTTTCAGTTCATCTTTCGTTTCCAAAATGGAGAAGCTGATTTTCTAGCAAAACAGACTCTTAAGGCCCATTATCCTTCTTCTGTTGTTTAGTTATTGCCTTCGGGCCCAAACTCTTCCTGCTTTGCTTTATTTTATAAAATCTCGTTGCTCAAAAAGAAAGTAAATCTGATTCAATGAATCATTTAAAAACAAAAGAAAAGTTTATATATTCCTCTCAGTATCTCCCAAGTTCTTCTAGCAGAATCAATGAAACTTTTTTCAACACTAGGAAACATTATGAGGTCTTGATGATTCTTTCAGATTCGATAGCTTTTGTTGGAATCACCAGTAGTTTCTAAAAACCTCAAAATACTATAATCGATTGGTCATATTGATTAGTCAAAATAAGTTTACAAAACGATCTCACTTGATTCATCATTCAAAAGCTAAAAGACATAACATCCAATAAAACCTCCCCCCCCCCCCCCCACCCCCCTTACATGAAACTGGGGGCAACCGGGCCCTTAGACATACCAAGACGAACTTCCACACCGTGGTGCAAGTCTACAGGCTTGAATGTCTCCGAGTCACGCGGATCTGCAAAAGATGGAAAATACTTTACAAGATTCAGATAAACAATATAAAATTTCAAAACCATTAAACAACCTGGCCTATTGGTGTCAAGAATGAACTTTAAAGAATAAAAATGAACAAAATGCTTTGAAGACAATTCGCCGTTGCAAACCAAAATAAACATATTCTGCTAGTGCATACTGAGATAGCATCAAACTGGTGCCCACTGATCTAGAGAAGTGAATGTAGCATACTGAGAAAATTTGCAATAGGACAATTACCATTCAAGTAATCCTCAAAACCAAAGTCATCAATGGCTCCTGTGTAGACTTCTAAACCGAGCATTGACGAAGGAATTGGACCAGAAGGTCTCTGAAACCTATAAAAGTCATTACACAGAGAAAAAAAAAAGGGAAAAAATTAGAACAATACAGCCAAATAGTGTTTGTGGATCATCCAGCAAACACTTGAGTAATGCACATTGCCATTGAAACCTTAAACAAGAAGCTTTACCGTGAGAGGATTTGCCTGTCCATATCCATCTTCAGTGGAAGTGCAGTCCCATAGGTATGCCCAATGATAGTCCTCTTCATCGCCTCGTGCGATCTCTTTCCCTGGAAATTAAGGTAACTGGTGAGATCTTATTAAGAGCTTCTAGTAAGAACGAATCAGCTAATCAAGCTTCCTTAAACTCTCCTTTCTAAGCTAACTATTCCGAGAAACAAACAGATTCAATCGCTAACTGAAACAATGAAATCGAAATCGGGGGGGGAGAGAGATTACGGATTCGTAAGAGGATTCGAGTGGGTGAGATCCGACGATGTCGCTCTTAACGCCGTTGAGACCAAACCGAAGAGCGTCTCTCTTCACACCACCGATCTCATGAGCTATCTTCTTCGCTGACTCCATTTTTCTTTTGCCTACCTTCCTTTCACCACCTCTGCTTTCTTTTCTTCTATAGCTTCCTCTGCGACTTTTTGGGCAAGCAACGTACGCGTAATGGGCCTCTTTCATGATTAAGCCAGACTCTAGGCCCATTTAGATTCTAATGTGGCCCATTTAGATTGACTTACGTTAAACTTCACTCGTTTTCTTTTTCTTTTTCTTTTTTTCACACACAGATATGTATATTGTTATAAATTTGTCAAAGGATCTTCACACAAACAAAAGAAAATTTTGGTTCAATAATTTTTCTATTTTTATGCTATATCAAGAAGCAATTTTTTTCATGGATTTTATATTTTTCATTATATATGTCTAAGACTAATAAATGTATTAATTAACACCTTTTTTTAGAAATAGATGAAGTTGGAATGTGATGTAGATATACTTTTCTATAAAATTTCTGTAATTAAACTGTTAATTTATCATCTCTAGCAAAGATATCCTTTAAAGATTGGACGCAGTGGGTGTCCACTCAAGATCAGACTAATAAATTTTTTTTTATTAAATAGTACCACAAAGACATGTAGGAAAGATATTATGTGAATATTATAATCAGCTATTCTGCGAGTTTATTTCATAGGATGATCTGACATGTGAAATTTTATATAATAAAGTTACTTCCGCCTTTCAACAACATCTTTTGAGATAATCAGTTTTCAGCCATTTGTTAATTAAATATTGTTGATTATTCGTAGGTAACTTAACTAATCCAGCTAGCCAAGTCTAGATATTAGTCTGTCATGCTATGAAGATGAAGTTTGAAGCAAAAAAAAAAGCAACAAAAATTAAATAATTTCTCCTTTCTAGCTTTAATTCTCTCTTATATTTACTAAAGTTCTTTTGACTGCTTATATATTCTTGAACTCTATATTCTTCAAACATAACAAGGTTGTATTCTCTGCTTTGGAGTGCTATTCTGTTTTGAAGCAACGAGGAACAGTTTTAAAGGTCTCCCTCTCTTTATCTCTCAGCTGCATTACTTTTGTCTTTGTATATACAGGGTATTTCTTTCTGTCTTTAGTTCGTTACAAGAATTGTTTAGTAATTTTATCTAAATCAACGCACGAAGCTTTAAGATTGACTCGTTTATATATGTAAGAAACAATCATACGTGAGTCATCAAATATATATATACTCAGTTTTTATCTAGTTCTTAGGTTAAACATTTTCCATGAGCTTCGTAGTAGTGACTGATTAATTTTAGATAACGGTGAATTTCTTTTTGAAAGAGTTTAAACTTTCTATTGTTCTTTTCAAGTTATGGTCCATCATGCATATAAATGGTGTAATTAGCTAGTTTCGAAAATAATTTCGAAGAGACTGACTAAGCCAAAATTATAATGCTTCATACCTGTTGGGATTTTTCGAAAGACATGCCATTTTTAGCATATATTTGCTCCCAAATTATTTATACACTACACACACATGTATATGTTTTATTTGCAAAGCTAATTATTAGAATTAATAAATTTACAGTAATGAGAAAAACTTATTCAAATTTTGCAGCATTCTTTTGAACATTTCTTTTGAAACACTATTAAATCATTTTTCTTTGAAACCATATATCTTGATTTTTGCCGTCTCACTCACATTTTCAGATTTGGTCTTATATAATACCGTGGCAATACAGTATATCGCTAATAAATTTCCATTAGCTTTTCAAATGAGGTAATATGGTTCCAGATATATAGTATTATAGGATATATGGCGTTTGCAATTTCCGACTAGATTCTAAATTGCATTATAAATTGAAATGGATATCTGGAAGTTGTGAATGTTTACAATAATTTTGAAGCACTAAGGAACTTATAGATTGTAGACAAAAGAGAGGGACTTGAGCAGATCACTTCATATCGTATTCAAAAACGTAGGAGTTAGCAATCCTCTTGTCCAAAACCGAACTTTAAAAGCCAATAAACTCAATTAATGTATGCCTTCAAAAGGCAAAATCATATGCATCATTGAAAATATCATTATCTGAGCAAGATAATAGATATACATCAGTAGACAATAATATTAACACTAAGATCTATCCTGCATTCCTAAGCATATTTCGATGGCACGCTTCCAGTTTACACACTAGTGCTCAGTTTCATTTCAATTTGCGCATGTTAACTTAGTCAAGCATTACATGTTTGTGTGTGGATACAGTCTTGTATATGTGAGCATCAACAGTCATCATCATGCATACTGTAATAGGTCCTAATGGAAATTAGGGCTTAAGGAACTAATTAATGTAGAGCTTTATATACGGAACGTTAAATTGTAAATTACTTAGTCTTAAAACAATTTTGTGTGTAGTACCTAATCAAAATTATATATGGATCTTGGAATGGATTGGGTTTCATTAAATTTATATAATTTGCTGCTTCGTCTTTAAATTGAAATACTGTAAAGGTTACATACCACTTGAAAACTGTAGCTAAAATATATTAAGGTAGACAAATAGTACCTTAGAAAATAAATCTTGATGATCAATGACATATAAGATCAGATAAGATGTTCAGAAGAACACAGACAACCAAAGATTTAATTTATATTCAAGGGGGATAAAGGACTATTTGCCTTACATGTTTGAATTTGATGCATAGTTCTCCGAAATTATCAGGATTTATGGGAACCCTGCCAAATAAAAACAAGAATGAGAAACATATCATAGAATGCCAAGATATATGAATCATATTTTAGGTTAGAAAAGCTTCTAAAATTCAAACTATACCTCTGAAGAAATTTGTGTTGGTGACTCCACAAAAGAGTTGATCAATAAAAGGGTTTGGATTGTAGTCACAATCAAAGTTTTGAGGCAGAATGGCATTGTAGTTGCTGCTAGAACCCTGATCTTTCAACATTAACGCCCCATAATGCTGATTATAACCTTGATCCATATTCATGGGAAGATTGACCTTCTTCTTGGTAATGCATTCATGATTATCAGACTCTTGGATTGATTCCTTGTAGAAAGAATGCGTCATTTCTTCTCCTTCATTGAAGATAATAGACCTTTTGAATGGGTCCATTATTTCAGTTTGTATGATCTCAGAGGCGGTTTCTGGATGATCATTGGTCATGTCTATTGTTATCCCCTTAGCCTTTCCTTTTGCTTTGGCTCTTGACCCCTTTGAAGAAATGTTGCTCATTTCAGTCTTCTTCTTTCTTTTCTCTGCCTTCTTGACCTCACATAGCACTTCTTCTTCGAAGGAATAGGGGCTCGAACCATACACAAAGCTATTATCGCCAACATTATCCTCTTCATGTACTACATTACCTCCATCGTTTCCAAAATCTTCAACATTGTTGTTGAGCTTTTTTTCTTGGACAAGCTCTTTGATGGCTCTTCTTGATTTCTTGAGTAGCCAGTCTAATGTTTTACTGGCTTTATCAAACCCCAACATATCCTGGAGATCGAAGAATTGGCGAGAAATTTCAATAGAAAGCCTTACCCTCCTGTCTCTAAGACCTTGTGCCGTGTGAATCTTGCTATGCCTATCTTTTTTCACAGCCTTCTTGATTTCTCTCGACACCTCAGGAATCTCAAAACCTTGCTGATTCATAACATTGTTTGAGTTAAACGCCATGTAATCCATCAGGGACTCAGGCACTGCTGATAACATTTGGCCCGGTGATGCTGTTAACTGATGATTGTAGGGATTACGGATGATGTCTTGCTGACCGGAGAGTGAAGGAAGGTAAAGAGAGAGAGGGTACACTCCGTTGTTACTACCATTATTGTAACCATTGTTGGAAGAAGACATCACTGAGCTTAAGGAGCTACACAAATCAAGAATCAAGGCTATGAGTTTTTCTTTTAGAAATAAAACCACAAGTTTCACATCATCAAAAAAAGATTTTTGGCTAAAAACAGGAAAGAGAAAAGAAGAAACCAAGAAACAAGAGAGGTAGAGATAGAGAGTAAGCGTCCAATTCTCACACCAAGACAAAAAGCTCAAGAGCCAAAAGCTGAAGATCTGCTCGCAAAAGTTAATTACAGTATAACCTTTTTAAGCCTAGGGTTAACGATTGATTTTAGGGTTTCTAGTTGCAGATCCTATACTAGATAAATGAGCATATATATTGGGAATTAACCTCAAACTCAACTAGTTTTAGTATCATCGTAGAATATACTTTTACTACGTATACATATACAAATAGGTACCTTCATGTGAAGTCTTGGCAATGCAATATCTAATGGTCCAGAAATAACCACAGAAAACGACCTGTGAAGAGATTCTATTTCGATGATAAAGACCAGGCTTTTAAGAGTCATGATTCAAAGATGAATGTACAGTTCTTTTCTTGTCCCGGTCTCATATAAGATCTGCTTTTCTTCTTCTTTTTTTTCTCTTTTTTTTTTAAAAAAAATCTGCTGTTCTTTTGTCCAGATATATTCATTTTTTATATAAATGGTTACTAATTATTCCTACTTGCCATGAAATAAAGTTTTAACTCTTTTATTCTGGGTCAAAAAAAATCTTATGAAGGAAGATCTTTATTTAGGGTGCTCGTTTTGATCTGTACTGTGTAAATAACATAAACATAAACATATTTTTTTGACCAAAAAAAAAAACATAAACATATTCCCCTTTTTAGGGTTTTGTCAAAAGAAAAAGGGGCTTTAATGTGACCCGAGTTGTTTCCCCAGTACGATCTCATAAAGACTGAAAGGATTTGTCGTTTTCAAATGTTCATTTTCACGTCTCTAGCCATTAATCAAGGGCTGTTCTTATCTAAGTGGGCAAAACACAACTACGTAATGCAAAACAACAAAAATATTATGCTTAAGAAAAATATAACAATTTTAAAAGTAACCAGAAATACGATGTTTAAAGGGGTAAATTTGATCATTTTCTTCAAAAATGAAATTAAAGTATAAGTTGAATATTTAAATACTTGAGGAATTACAGAATTATTAATTATATGATTTTTTAAAGATTGTCAAGAATTTAGGTTCGAGATGAGTTTTTACCGTTTCATTTTTTAACTGATACTGATATATTTGAGTTGAATTTAAGGTTTAGTTTTAAGATTAGAATTTAAGATTTACTTTTTATGGGAATTTTGGACAGATTTTGGTGGATATTAGAATGATCTTTAGCTAGTTTAATGAAACACTTTAGAAAAATGGTTTAAATGAAACAATACTGAAGACTCGAACCTTAATTGGTAGAGCCAATAATAAAAAAGAATCAGTATGCTATAGAAGCAATAAACTGCATCATTTATATATTTAATAATATGATTGGTACAACAGTAAATGATTCATATATAAAATTAATATATAATATATAATTTATTTATTTCTAAATAGTATATATATATATATATTTATATTTATATTATTATTGTTTTGTTATAAAAAATAATGAATATAATTACATAAAATAGATTATATTTAAATCTGAAATGTTATTATTTTTTAAAAAATTAAATATATTTTAATTAAAAAATATTTTTAAAAATCTATATTTTATTTTTTAAATGCTTTTCTAAATATTTTTTTAATGGTTGATTGAGTAATATAAAACATAATGTTTATGCTAATGCTTTACCAATCAATGTCTCGAAACTATTCATAAAACAATAGATAATAAGCGAAAGCACACAAAATAGTGATCCCTATAAACGGGGCTCCTATCAGTCCCAAACATGTAGCTATCTGTATGAAGCTTCCATATGTTCCCCTAACAAAATCTGTTCATACCTACTCAAAATTTGAAAATTTTGCTTCAATCACGCGGCTCCAAACTTTTAGTGGAATAAGAACTTTGGTTTATATACCATAATCAGTGCTTCGGACTCCTGCGTTTTATATACCTCTGTCACATAGATTGCTGCCAAAGGTGGGCCAAGACCCATGCCAGTCCCAACCAAGAACCTTCCCAAAAGTATGACAGCTAAGCTGCTGCTAAATCCGCTGAAGAAAAACACATTTTAGCAGAAGAAACAAAATCAAACTAATGGAAACAAAGCTAACTCCTTTCATAAGGATCATAATATTGTGATAAGAGCTAGATTAAATACAAATTTCACATCAGAAGATATATACAAACTAGTTGGATCAGAAAAGATTGTTGAATGACCGTGGACGGTCTTGGCGCCTGAGAGGGCTTGGAAGAGTTTAAGAATCTCTACTGCATATCTTCATTATTGGTCATTTGATTTGATTTGCCGAACTTATCTTTCACTCAACACTGTAAATTTGTATTTACTTTGTTTTTTTTTCTTGTACAAAAGAAACAATGTTTCCAAATTTGTATCAAAGTTGCCACAATAGAGATCATTTACAATCGCTCACTACTAATAACAGCTTCTTCCCTTGTTTCATCCTTCTTTTTCATTGCAATTCTATAAAACTAAATTCGCTCTTGAAACTTTACAAATTCTACAGACTTATTATTAAAACCTCTAAATCCACATTTGTTGCATGGCTTTCCTTCTCAAGGCAGTGAAAACAAATGGTCATCTTCCATATCAGCTATGTCGAATAATGCATCATCATCCTCAAAACCACCACCACTACCACCTATTCCTAATGTCTCTGTTTTCCCAAGCTCAGCCTTCAAAAAACAAAAGAAACAAAAGATTCACTCAAGAAACACCGCAAACATATACTAACCTAACCTATCTTGCAAGTAACTCACCTTTTTTTTACAGTATGTCGTGAGCACACGGTGGTATTGTTGGCGAGCCTCTGGAGTACGAGTCATAGACATAACACGAGAGAAAGCCTCATTCACTGCACCTTCTACTTTCTGCTTACGAAACACTCTCAGAATGTCCTCATCTTCACTGTCCTCTCCACTTTCCACGTCTTGCCTGAACCCTTTTAGTCCAACACCTTTTCTTCTCCACCTCAGTATTACCTTATCTAGCATTCCTACCGCCCAGCAGATTACCTTGTACTGCTTCCTCGTTTGGTAACCTCGAACATGAGCCTGCCAAATTTAGAAAGATAAGAAAGAGAGACTGCATGGCTAATGAAAAACAACTATATTCATCTTAGTAAAAATTTGTTCAAGAAGATATCACCAGGCGGCAACTAGGTAGTCTGTAGAGAACTAATTATCGATTTGCTCCATATATATTTTACATTTATATAAAATATTTTAGTTTTTGTATTAATTATAAAATTATTTTGATGAATTGTCAAAATTAGATATACAAAACAAAAGAAATTAGACAAATTTGTGTATTTGTAATAAACATTATTATTTATTTAACAGATTTAAACTGGTTTAGATCGGTTTAAACCGTTCAAACCGATTTAGAAGGGTTTAAACGGATCTGAATTGTACAAATCGAATGTTAAGAAAATCATTTCGCCAAGACCAATTTTTAGAACCACAGTAAAAACTGTTAGCATACCTGTATCATGATAGCTTTCTGGCGCTTTGTAAGAAACTCTTTTCGACCTTTGTAGCCACGGTACTTCTTCTGGATAGATAAAGCTGCTGAATGGTAGTTCCGTACATTTTGCTTCGACATGTCTGCATAGATCCCGTACTCTTTCAAGCAAGCATACATATCAGCTTCTCTCTGTTGCCGCTTTCTGAATGAATGTGCACGAAATGCTGCCTGGATCCTCGCAGCCGCTTCAGCTGCGTTTTTCAATGCAGCCAGTGATTGTGGATCATCATTAACGGGATGACTTTTTCCTGCGATGGACTTCACTGCTATCTCTGCTTCTGCTCGAGCACTCTCTATAGAATCTTCGGTTTCCTCAAGTGTGAGCGAAGAGAGATGGTTTGTTAACGCCACCTCTGATAGATAACCTGCGAGGCCCTTGTGACCATTAGAGGCAGCTATCGAAGCTGGAGTTTTACCAACCGGGTCTTGCGTATTGGGATCAGTTACTGCTCCAGCTGATGCCCCTGAAGCTATAAGGGCAGCCACCATTTTTTCACTGCCACCCCAAAGAAAACAGTGTCGGTTATTACATTCAGTTAAAACTATTGTCTACAAATAAAACAGTTGAAATGACGGTGCTCTCTAGGCCTTCGGTTTTTAACCGAACCAAACTGAAATCTCGGTTAGTTCTGTTCAAGCCGGTTTATAAAAAACTTTGGTTTTCAGTTCAGTAATCGGTTAGTTTGATTTTTAGAAGAACCAATTTCTAACGGACTTAACCAAAATTCCGAACCCAATTAACCGATTAAACCAACCTAACCAAAATTACCCAAATTTAGCCAAGCTTCAACCGAAATATAATCGAAACCAAAAATTTCGGTTAGGTTTAATAAGATTTAAAAAAACGAACTACCCGAATACCAAAACCAACAAAACTTTTTTCCGGTTCAATTCGACAAGACGTTTTGATAGAACTGAACTAACCAAATTCCGAACTAACCGAACCCGCAGGCCTAGGCCTAGTACTCTCTACATTCTCACCTTCCAAGTTGTGCAGCCCAATGAAGAGCGCTCCATCCGTTATCATCACGAAAATCAATACTAACTCCATGCCCAAGAATTGGAGAGAGCGCCCAATCGAAGCCAAGGCCTGCCACCATATGGATAATGCCTTGTTCTTGCTTTGACAACGAACAAGATGTTTGGTCTTTATCTTGGGATCTTGAAGACAGCCATGTAGCCAGCTTGTCTTTAAGCAGCTCCTGTAGAAGCCAGTCAACAGTACTTGATGATGTTGCAGTGCCATCTCGAATTTTATCTATGATACGCCTCCATTCATCATCATCAGTGTTTGGCTCTAGGTTGCCTTTTCTATCTAAGAGAAGTGTTTGCACAAACTTTACAAGTAACAAAAGCACATCAGGACTGCTCCTAGGGGAAGATCTGTCATCAGGCTTATCGCGATACTCAAATTCAACTATTTGACTACAAGAGAGTCCATCTCCAGAAGTAATGCATAGATTCACTTTGCCAGGACCACATGGAGGGGCTTGGCACCGTATAACGCCTTCCTTAACGATCTCAAAAGGAACTTGAGCGTTTCCAAACATGCAAGCCCATGTAGATTCTGTTGGATCACAGAGAAATGATCCTATGATTATCACCTGCATTTGTTAAAATGAATAATCTAATTAATCACCAACTCTTTGTTCCAACCAGGCAAGACAATAACATCATTTTTCTATATTAGACCTTTGTAGTTTCATTTGCGTAACCCCACTCTGGTGATATGTCCTGGATAGTAAACTTTTGATTATATGCAACTGTGGGATTCATTACTTGCTCGAGAGGCGGCCCGGTTTGCCCTTCATCGTCCAACATTGTATTGTAGTAGCCGTTATTCTCAGGAGCTCTCAGCTCAGAATAACAAGGAGGAGGAAGTTGCAAAGAAGAATCAAGTTCTTGAGGCAACAACAATGTAGCTGAAATTTTGAGACAACTATCAGAACTGAAGCCTAACAGTAAATTTTTCAGCAAAGCAGATGAAGACATACCTTGGTCAGCCTGGTTGATATAAGTCCAGTTAGAATCTTCCTGCATTCCAGATAGCAAAACCTTAGCCGAACTTGGTGTGCTTCCCTGCTTTCAACAAACAAAAAAGTAATTGGACTTCTTAGTCTTCATTGCTTGATTCCACATTTCATTTAATCATATTAGAGAATTACCTGAGAGTTAAGAGCTATAGAAGCCCCACATGCCTCCAACACATCTTTCCAAGACTCGCCACTCCCTCCACTGCCACCTGTAACAATAATGTTTTTTTACTCTTCCTAATAACCCTCTTCTATAAAGTGTGCTAAAGAGAGGAAATATAAAAAAGAAAAAAAAAATATTGAAAACAAATGCTTTATAACTTTGGCCTACCTGAACCATTATTTACAAGCATGAGATTGTTGGGATGATATTCGGTTCCAATATACCCTCCGTAAGATCTCTCTAGTCTGTTACTCTCCTGTCTCTGTTGTCCAGCTTCTGGTTGTGCAAGCTGATTCATATCCTTAATGTACTCTAAAGATAGGAGACTATCCAAACTTTGATTCTGACTGTAGAGTGGTGGACCTACATTACACTGTGGTCCAACATAACCACCGTAACATCTCCCTAGTTTGCTACTACTCTCTGGTCTCTGATGTATAGTTGCTGGTGGTGGAACAAGGTGGTCAAGATCCGTACTAAAGTCTAGAAACTGGAGACCATCCAAACTTTCGTTTTGAACTACATTATTATCATCACCAAGACTAAGTTGTACCTCAAGCCTCTTGATAGCCTCCCTATTTTCAAACTCGTAAGAACTTCCACTCCCTTCCTCACCTCCGTTGCTACTAAAGACAACGCCAGAGTTAGCCTCTGAATGCTGCTGTTGTATGTCAGTAGAAGAATCACCAATGTGGTGACTGTAGCTTGGAGATGAAAATAGAGTGGAAGGTTTCAGTGAGAACTGCAAAACGGTTCCACTACTTTGCTTCCCCTGCAAAAGTTAAAAAGCCAAACCATAATGTCATATTATAAAAACTGAAAGTTTTATAACTCAGTATGACAAAATGTTTGCTTATAGGAGAAAGTCACCTCTTTTGCATCACTCACATCCCTGTAATGAACAAGGACTATATGGTCGTATTCCCTGATTAAAAAAAGATAATAAAATTTCATTGTTTGAGTATCTTGTAAACACAAACAAATTAGAAAGTGTAAGCATTAGTTAGAGTATAAATGACTCACAGATCAAGCATCCAGAAGATACGCCTCTGAAAAGAAGGGTCATGCTCTCCATGTGCATAATAACAATTCAAAGCCTCAACGTTACCCACCTGTGAGTCATTAACAACCTTAAAAGACCATATCTAAGGTTGCAAAAAGAACATATCTTTGATAATAAAACAAACCTTGAGACGTTCATGAGCTTCAGCAATAGCTCGACCATCCCTCTTTTTCCTCCAATGATGACCATCTTTACGGAAGAATTTAAGAACCCTTTTATTGTATAGACACAATGATCCACCTGTGTAAAAGCAGACTCATGATTAAAATTAAAAAAAAAAAAATACTTTCGTTTTATCTCAAAAGAGAATCCAAAGTCAAACTTACTAGTAGGCTTGTGAGGTGCTTTGTGAGTCAACTCATATCTCTCGTGATTCTTCAAAATGAAGTACACCTCAGGAGGTTTCAACCAACGAGTCTGAGCTTCTTGGTTCAGAGTCCTAATCTCGTATTCTAAATTAACGGGGAAAAAAATGAAAAAGAGTCAGCCTTTAGTCATCCAAGTAGACAGTTTTTTTTTTGCGTGTTCAGAAACTCACCGGATTGCATAGCGAGTTGAGAGGATTGTTGATCAATCAAACATGAGTTTGATGGGTTTGCTATTATTGATAGAGATAAAGATCGCAAACTAAGGAGACAGAGAGGAGTCGGTAGAGAGAGAGAGAGAGAGAGGATAAAAGATTTGTATTTTTTTTTAAGGAAAAAAAACAAAAAAGGAGGGTGTAAAAGTTTGACTAATGAACTCATGAGACCAAAAGTTTGTAATGAAAACAGGAGAGGAGGGTTCCGACAGAGCCACGAAGATACACATGACATAACTATCGAAGGGGAGCTCTGGTTGGTTGATAACCACGTTTCGAGTACGCTATAATATTAATTACTCCCGTCTTAACGTCCTTGTCAACAGCTTAAAGTACTTTATGTAAGACAAAGACGGGTTCAGGCCGAGTAGATAGGTAAGGCAATTTAGTTCACACGAGATAAACCGAACCTAAAATCAAAAACCAAACTGAGAATTTTTGGATTTTTGGTTTTATATCCGGTTCTTGGTTTCACATCGAACTGAATATTCAATCAGTTTTTTTTTTTTGGTATGCAATAACCAAACGGTTGGACAAACATCAATATATTGAATAAATCTAAAAAAACTAAAATTTTAACCGAATTGTACCAATTCATTTTATTTTTTATTGAATTATCTGGGTAGGCCGAGATATCAAACCGATTATAATTCAATTTAGAACATATGATCATTTCCAAAATCAACTTGCCAGTGACAAACTTGTGGGTAAGATTGTCATTATCTTTTAACTATTTTTTCATTAATATACTTTTTTGCCGACGTCTCGTCGACAAACTAGGGACGATGATTGTATGTTTCAATAATTATATTCGGAAGAAAACAAACGTTTCTCAAGTATAAAGGAAAAAAAGAGAAAACAAGCAAAGAATGTCCTATTTTATTTTCATAAAAGAGAATATATTTCAAATATAGTAAAATAATTAATCAATTATGATTTTTAAAAGGTGGGAACTTGACATATATAAATTTAGTGATTATGTATTTAACATTTTTTGTTTTTTTTTGTATTATTGTGATATTAGCACATAGCTATTATAATATTTGGTTTTATAAAGTTAATTTCACACTTTAATAAAATAATTAGAATTACTATACACAAAGAAAATTATATCAATAAAAATAATAATATAAACCTATTATTTCACAAAACAATAATATTACATTTAGGAAATAATCTTCTTGATTAGTTTTGTATTTTATATGTATCTTTGTTATCTTGACTTTTCATATACATTACTATTCACCTTTTCCTATTCAGTATGATGTATAGAGCTATAAATTTTAATCAAACTCATGGGCCCCAATTCATTTGATCTGCTGCAGAGCGAATGCAGGTCGATCGATTTAAAAATTTTGAATTGCGGATGTGGATACATCTTGAAATTATTTTAAGGGTGTTGGTGCAGATTAGTTGAATATGAGTCGCGGTTATCCGCAAATTTAATGCAAAAAAAAACTACTTTAAAAATATATATTTTGGTAAAAATATATAAACTATGATAAATATTTATATAATTTTAATTTTAATTATTTTAATATTAATTTTAATATAATTAATTCATAATTAAAATAATTATTTTAATATAATTAATATTACCCTTGGATATGGCAGATTATCAATAGGTTTTGGCGGGCGGATGCACTGATAAGATTTTTGTCTGCGAGTTATATGGATCGGATTTTTAAATAAAAATAATAATTTAACCCGCAGCAAAGCAAGACAGGTCGAGACGGGTTGACCCGCAAACCCATCAGTAGTAATGACCCACCACAAATGTTTTATCTTTTTGATCTTCTTTGGCTATTATATGGACTTTTATACACATTATTTATTCACCTTTTTCCTATTCAGTGTGATGACTAGAGCTGAAAATTCTAATCACACATGCGGGTCCTGCCTCGTTTGATATGTCGCGGCTGAGAATTTTAATCAAACATGCGGATCCTGTTTCGTTTGACTCGCCGCGGAACGAGTGCAGGCCAATCAATTTAAATTTTTTGAAATGCGGATATGGATGTAGGTTGTAATTTTTTTAAGCGGGTGGGTGCAGATTAGTAGAAGTCGCAGATATCCGTCAACCCGCAAATTATTTTTTTAAAATTATTTTTAAAAACATATTATTTTTGTAAAAAATATAAAATACTATAAATATTCATATAATTTTAATTTTAAATATATATATTTTAATATAATTAATATACAATTAAAATAATTATTTTCAATATAACTAATATTACCAGTGAGTATGGCAGATTATATGTGGGTTTTGACAGAGCGGATGCAAATATAATACCTTTTGTTTGTGGGTTATGTAGGTGAAATTTTTAGATCAAAAAATAATTTGATTCAGCAGGACGGGATGGGTCGAGGCGGGTTGACCCGCATGCCCATCACTAGTGATCGCCCCCCGTAAAAGTTTTACTCTTTTTTCATATCTTTGGCTATTTTATCTAGACTTTACGTACATCTTTGAAACATGAGAATATTACTCATGACTGTCATGAGAATATTGCACTTGGGTCACTTTCTAGTTTACACTATAGGACCGTTTTTTCTATTAGAACAGTTTTTTTTTTTGGGTCTAAATGTTAAGATTTATAATCATTTTCTGAGTTTTACATGTTGCATTAGCAACTTATTACAAGAGCAAGAGGAAATAAACTGAAATAGAAATTAGAACAAGAAACAACATTAACTAAAAGGATCAACAAACCAAAAGTAAAGCTCTAGAAGAGAGTGAGCTTGATCAGGAGCCGGAGAGAGCGAGAGCAACCTGTCTCTCATAAGTCGGTCCACAATCCTGAAGAAAGCCACCGGTTGGTGGGCAACATCCCTGAATATTCTTGCATTACGCTCGCGCCATAGGGAGTACACAATAACCTGCAGTAGTAGCTTCATGATAGTCTTCACTTGTGATAAATATAGGCCATTGTATCTTGTAATCATCAAAACCACAGAGGAGAGATCCGATGGTGGGGAGGTGATAAATCTGCCACAAAACATGGACCAGATAGACGCAGCGAATAAACACTCAAAAAATAAGTGCTGGTGAGATTCAAGGTGAGAAGAGCACAAGACACAACGATCTGGAACTGCTAAACCCCAAAAAATTAGACGATCTTTAGTTGGTAGTCTCCCCAAAAAAGACAACCAGGTGATAAAGGAATAACGGGGAACTTCTTCCCTGAACCAAACTACCTCATGCCACTCAACTGCGGGAGATCGTTGACGCAAAAAATCCCAAGTGACTGAAGAAGAGAATTTAGCCCCAAACCCACCCGTGTGAGATCTCCAAAGAAAGGAGTCTTTGTCGTTAGCAGGAGCGGGGACCGGAGTGGTGGTGAGAACAATCTGCAGTGTTACTGCATTTTGACTTCTAGCTGAAGGGAGGTTCCAGTGACCATCCCTGACTGCATCAGCAACAGTTGCAGAGATTGGAAGCCTTAGTGTCCTAGATGCAGTAGAGCCGAATAACAAATGTAGAGGCCCTAATTCTGTCCAGAAATCAAACCAGAAGGAAGCGGTGGTACCATTACCAACAGAACACCGAAGGAACGTTGGTAATAGATGTTTAAGCTGTAACATACTCCTAACAGTTTTCTCTAACTAAACCCACGATTTTTACTTATAAACTAACTAAATATTACATCTGATTTACGCACAACCCTCCATTTATTCTTTTTTTTTTCTGTATTTTGTCTTTTTCTCCGCTGTTTGCCAACTAAAACTCTATCTCCAAAAAGTCCTCTATCTCTATCTCCCTTTCCTGATTTGGCTTTAGTTTTTTCATTACGTGACTCACTTGGCTTTAGTCTCCACCAGTCATATATGTGCTAGTTATTTATAATTTTTTTTATAAATTTAAATTAATTATGAAAAAATATAAGGATCATGATAAATACAAACAATTTTAAAGTTAAAAATAGAGAATATTTTTGGAAATGCTCAGCGAGAAAAATACCTACGTACTACGTAAAACCAACTATCTCACAGTATAATAAAAACTTATATAGAGTTATCCTAGATGTAATTCACTCTCGAAACATTAGTTACAACTTACACGATACAAGGAAACAACAAAAAAATTACATCATTGAGACATTAACTACACCTGTCAATTTCGTATAATCATGTCCTTGCAGATCTCATGCATGTGTCCATGGACGGGTGCATCTTTAATTTTTACATAGATGGAAGTACAAACCATTTTAAATTTACAACCACCCAATTTTCGGACAGTAAGTAAATAGGCTTATTTTTTATGAAACGATAAATATATAATCAAACAGCTTTTCCATCAACTTTAGTTTTCAACTTGGCTTCATAATCTACTACATTAAACACATACAAAGGAGAAGGATTAAACCGGAGCAGCTGGCGTCTTGGATTTCAAAATCTTCTGACTCTCCTCGAAGTATTGGTTTGGATGGTTGATACCAACATCACACGATGTACCATAAACAGCTTCAAAGGTCAATGTGCATGCAAGCTTTTATATTGTAAAGCCCCCACATACATATGAAGAAGCCACGTTAGTTTTTCAAAACAAAAAATAAAATTCGAAAAAAAAGTGAGATAAGAACTTGATAGATTAGTCACCTGAAAGTGTTTGTTGCGCACTTTATCCATTACATCTTCCATTCCACGAGAACTCAATCCCATTCTACCAAGTGCTGCTCTCAGGTTATCCTCACTGTCATTTAGCAGCAGAATGCAAGAGATACATTACTTCAAGATTCACACATCTTTACATGAACTATTGTTTCGGTTTAGAGATATCCTCATGTTCCCTAAATAAAATAGAAATGGACACTATAGCAAAAGCTCAAAATGTTTGCAGCCGCTAGCAACTGCTGTTATTAAGATATGTGAATTGGTGGATAGAAGATCCTGCATGAAAAAATATAATGCTTTCCTGTTTCTTTTACAGAAAGAGAACAAACTTTTACTAAGAACACTGACCTGAAATGTCGATAAGGACAGCCATGATGATCCCCAGCGCCAGGAGCAGATGAAATGATCTTCTGACAAGCATAAGGGGTATAATCCTGAAATTGCAATGTAATTTTGGCGTCAGAAGCTTACATGATGAAACTGATATCACTGCAGCTTTCGTTGACATAAAGAAAGTATATGAAACCGTAAGCATCTTACCGTTCTCTTGCCTTCCTTCCCGTAGTTATGGCGAATGCCATACGCATACTCTTTATCAAATCTCTCAGAGCCAACCTAAGAGTAAGAAGGAAAAGATAAATAAGCATATCCAGTCGCTCAGTATTACTTTTAGTTCTGCACACAAAAGTCTATTTATCACTTCTCCTTATTCAAATTTGCTTGCACACACTAAAACCATGACAAGAGGGTGAGGACCATGGAAAACTAGATTATTTTGAGAGAGTTGGCCTAAACTCTAAATAATACACATTAACCTCTAAACAGATTTAAAAACTTAACAGATGAAACATTTTACCTTTTTTGAGAATTCTGCTCTCCAAAATGCTAGGGCGTCATCCAGCTTCAGACCCACACCCTACATGTCAATACACAGCTTCAGAGAGGTACAAATAGAAGATATAACATGAGAAAAAAGTAACCGGTGCTTATTTACTAGATGTTTGACCAATTGAAAATTTATTACTTCTAGCCTCTACTATAGATGTGGATCTAGCTGCACTATGTCACCATCAGATGGGACTAAACTTGACAAGGGGGTGAGGGATAAAAAAGAAACCTTCAAAAACAGACCCAGTTGCATTCTTCCTCCATGTTTTAGATGGTGGTCTTCTCGAAGCTGTGTGGGTAAATGTTCACGTGTTACAGTTTGCATGGAAGCAGAGTAATGTAAATAATGAACGAACAAAATATTTGAATGCGCTGAAAAAACTTACTTTTTCAAATAGATGCCTCATACAAAGTGGAAAGGAACTCTTGGAAACTTGATCAATGTCCTTGAGTGATATGTCAGCGTACTCACTTGACTGCGGAGGCATATTAACAACTTCAATTGATTCCGAATCTACAAATGTACATAAAAAATTATCAAATGACAATCCTCACCTGAGAATAATCAGGACCCACGTAGGTTGTAGATAACGCTTCCACTATCTGAATGATAACAATAGTTAAGTTAAGGAAGCAAGGGACAGTGAATAAAGCAGTTGATATTAGTTCAAGTGCTTACTGGAGTCAGTCTGTCTTTTTCTCGCTCTCGAATGGTAGTCATCCATTTTCTGCAAACAAAAAAAGAAAAATCTTGTTAACGCGTGTGCAAACTAAAGCATGAGAGGTATAAGAAGAGCTTTTAAATATTCATATACCAGAATAACCTAACCTGTTTGTCAGAATGAGGGCTTTTGATATATGAGATCGAAATTGTGTGACAACAAGGGAAACCAACTGATAAGAGAAATGGAGGGAAGCCGAGTTATCTCAGGATAAACTAGTAACAACAGTGGAGAAGTTAGGTTTTGAAATTGAAAATGGAAACCAAGAGTTACCTGACTGCCAGCAACAAAGGCATGGCCTTTCTGTATAAGTACTCTCCGGCCAGCTACAAGGTCAGGAACTTCTTCAAAAGGAACCTTTTTCAGGTGCAAATGGATAACTTGATCAGATGATTGATTGAATTCATAGCCTTTGATATATGAACATAAACAAAAGAAGACGCAGTTCTACCTTATAGTATACGGCTTCAACTGCAAAGGACAAGAAAGAAAAGAAACTTTCCATTAGAAAAAAAGTACAAGCCTTACTGCTAAATAGCTTAGAGTTGAAGGTAAAAACCATACGGAAACGCAACAAATATCATTTACAACTAGTTTATTGACACTCTCCAGAAAAAAATTCTAAGACAAAAAAAAAAAACAATTATGCCAATACTTAAGGATAATATCACCAGATGCAGGACAAGGAAAAACATCCATATGTCAAGAGACAGAAAAGGGATGTCAGGTTTAATAAGATCATTACATACCAGAAGGTGAAATTTGACCCAGTGAACGTACGACTTGCCCCAATCTCTCCTTCAAACTCTGAAAATGGTCAAGAAAATACAAATATTTGGATTCTACATATAACCACCAAGAGGAAAGAACATACACCACAGTCCTGGAACCAACAGTTACCTCAAGCTCTGCTCCTGTGACTGCCTTATACGGTAGTCCAAACTCTCCTACAATAGCTCTCTGCAAACAAGAAGAGAAGACAATGTCTTTAACCATCATCCAAAAGAAAGGTAACAAAAACAAAAGAAGGAAGGAACAAGAAGCACCTGAGCTTCAAAGTTCCGAAGGCGGAACCTGTGTCGGAAAAGAGCAGTCTCCATGCTAAGAAACCATTTCTTCAACTCATCCCTTTTCAACCAAAACCCCAAAAAGAGTCAAACTTTGGAAAAAAAAAACTAAAAAAAACAATCAAAATAAGATAAGAAAGAGAGAGAGAGAGCTTACGATCTGCAATAAACGAGACGTATAACGAAATGCGAGATGATATCCTTGTTTAACATCTCAGACGCATCAGAATGTCTCATATGTTCTTTCCACAACGCGTCCACCACATCATCCATCTCCTTTGGGTTTTTCCCACGGGCTAATCCATCTGACACCCCTTTCAGAACTAATATCATTCACAAAATTGATCTAAGATTCTCCCTCATAAGAAACCGATTTTTTTATAATTTAATTTGGATGGAATAAACCTCGTAAGCGATCTATGGCGAAGAGCTCGAACTCTTCTAATCGGACTTCCAACGGAGGAGCCGTGAGATAGAGCGGGATCTTGGGATTCGAAACGACGTCGTTGGAGGCTGTCCGCTTCTGAGATCGTATCACCTCCATTTTTCTAACTTCTTCGACGTTTTCTTACTCTCTCGGCAGCACTAAACAAGAAGTGTTGTCAATAAAAGCGCGGGAAAATATGCGGGCTGAAGAGTGAGACTTTCCTTGTTGGGCCTAGTAATGGGCTTATAACTGCATTTTTTTTATTTCATATCGAGTTTAAATGAATATAAGCAACCATTATAATAAAAATGATTACAAAATCATTAAATACAAGAAGAGAATTGCATTCGCAATGTCTTTGAGAATGATGTTTGCTACGCTATGTTTGGATGGCTAAAGAGGTATGGACGCCCTCCTTTTTTAGCCTCTGTTTCTTCCCGATGGTCACATGTACCATCCACTCCTTGGCTGCTGTTTCTTGGGAACAACAAGGACGTCATCCTGACATCACCGGCCTCTCTCTACTTCCAGTTTAGCTCCAAACTCGTTTATAAATTTGATGTACGGATTGGTTTTGATGACCATGTTTTTTTGTTGTTTAATTTATAGCATTTGTTTTGTAAGTTGATATAAGTCTAGTTGATCAGCCTCCATCTCTGTCGTTATTGAATCTCAGTGGTTTGCTTCCTCATCTGTGTCCCTCTTTTTTTCTTGGTCAAATCCAATTATATTATTTTAATTTATTGCATTTAACTGTGACTAGTGAAGATCAGGAAGTGTTAAACTGACTTCAATACACAAAGACCAACTATGGAAGTAATAATAGTGAGCCTATTTAGTTATTGAAGAAACATTGAGCCTTATTTCTCAAAACTATATTCAACCAACACAGGAAAAAATAAACCATTTGTAACTGTAGTCATGGAAAAAAGCTTGTTATTTTTAGCAAATTAAAAAAAATATTAATAATACTCCACATGTTATATTTTCAAATCAGTAGATACTATAAAGAATTTCTATATAAATTACACAAACAAGTAACATGCTCCTTTTCTTTGAACAAATAATTTCTAGATACGTGTCCAGTATAGTTTATATATGATGCATGTGTAGAAAGATAATTTCATCAATCACTATTGTTAGTTACTTAATAATCTACCTACAAACCTACTATACTAAGTACTAACAAATTAACCCTACTTACTTTAGTCTATAATCACAGCGATCACTTGCACCGTTAGAAGTGTGTCTAATCTTGTAAAGATGGTAATAAGGGAGAAAGTAAATGACCAGGTGGACTTCAACAATGTATAAACAAAAGTGCCAACTAAGATCTCAGGATGTAAACAGGGTAAAGACGGAGTTAACGATAGCAAAGATCCACAACGACCACAATGTAGATAAAAACAAACGATTTAGGCATTAATGATACAACACAGCTAACCCAGAGAGAGGTAAAGAGACAAATGCATAGAAGCAACTTGACGACCGCTGCAACATGGACGACGACCTGACGCAATATTTGACTGACATTACCGACACCCGCTCGATCAGACACCCTTCTCAACCCCCAAACAAGACTCACTGGAATAGACCACACATTTGAAAACACATACCGTTCAGAGATTTTGGACTCTACAGATTGCGTTGATTTTTTTCATAAACAAGTAACCTCTACTTTCACTAGACATAAAATCTAAACGTACTGTTACATCGGCGAGTTTTCGAGGCAAACAATTAATTAACAAACAGATGTGACTACATAGATACGTTGCATAACGAACCTGATCGTTCTCTTCTGGTGCATTGGAAGGAGATTCGTTCGAATGATCCCCTGGTTTATCAGCTCCACAGTTTTGCCTGTTGCATTTGTTTCTGAACGGATAGTTTATGTTTCCACAGTTGTCACACTTCCAGCTTCCTTCCGGTGCCTTTTGTTCTGACAACAACACATGCCACTATATAAGTCTCAAACTTCCTCAAATAAACCACCTTATTTTAGATTTATGAGAGGCTTACTGGAGATTTGATCTGAGCTTCCACCTTGCTGCACCTGCAAGATTTAAAAGTCAGATTATCCAAATTATCCTTCTACATGACTTAGCTAGCTGTTTGTTTGATAGTTGATACCCAACTAGCTAGTCAATCCTTATTATTTCATATAGATGTATCTGTTCAGTATATAATAAGGTCAAACTGAAAAAGAAAAAAAGCGGCACAAACCTGAGGAGGCCCAGGCTTTGGAGTGTTGCACTTTCTCATGTTACATACAATTCTGAATGAGAAGTTTACATTACCACAATTCGGACATGTCCAATCATTCTCACGAGTTGAATCTGTAAATAAAACACACAAACGAATATATCAAGTTGACTCTTATCACAATAAGATAAATAACTTAACATCTGACATGTTCTAGAATAGTGAAAAGCATAACCAGACTATCAAATACCTCTCTTTTGTGATTTTTCATCTGAATAGTACCCCGATCTTGGCATCTGCAAAATGGCGCCCACATATTATTAAAAAATTCAGCGCCCGTTACAAGTCCAACGACTTATAAGATATTTGCATGTAGAAACAAGAATCAAACTGTTATAAATACCATAGCGGCGGCAGCAGCAGGGCCCATGGCTATCCCAAGGCCATACCTGTTCATGGGTGGTGGAGGCATTCCATACATGCCTCCTGCAACAAAAACACCAGCCAAATTAGACACGGGTAAAACGATGGTTACTTGAAAGACATTTCATACACTTGGGAAATCGCAAAAGAAAATAAACTGATAAAAAGAATTACATACCACTTCCCATCATAGATCCACCATGGTATGGTGGTGGTGGTCCAGACATATGTAACGGTCTGTAATGAGCTCCAGCAGGAAGTCGGCTACTATAGTTAAAGTGATAAGGCGAACCCCCAGAAAAGGGAACGTCATAAGGAGGCATAGACCCGTTAAAGAGAGAGGATCCATACGGTGATCCGCCCATATATACTGGAGGGGGACCCCCAGATCCTAAATATCTCCCTGGCGATGAGAAGCTTTGTGGAGATTGCATATGTTTGGGAGCAGACTTCTGCAAACAGGTAGTAAATAATGAGAGAAAAGATAACTGCTTATCACAGGCATAATTTAGTAGTCTGCATATAGCTGCACTTGTTGGAAGATATGGGTTTCTTTAATCTGAAAAAAAAATCTCATGTTTCTTAAATGAAATCAAAGTACGAAACCTAGAAACAGTGGATTAGTCAAAAAACTCCCAACTCTCCCACATGAACTAACAAAAGTCAAGAAAATGCATGAACCTAAAACTTCCAGCAACGTCTGCTGGTGCTGCTGGAACTGCAGATGTCACAGAGCTACGATCTACTACATACCGACCCCAGTGAAATGCAATAGGCTGCAATATATACAGAACACTAAGGCTGAACTTTCACCTCAGTTCTTACTGTTCATACAAAACACCTGAAAGTCCTTGTTAACTTAAAACTACTACCGACCTGGATGTTTGTGTACAAATGTGCGCTTCTACCAAGTCTGATAAACATAAAGGTTACAATCACGCATCACGAGACATCATACAAATGCTCTAATTCATCCCCATACCAAAAAACGTAATGACTGTTATGCAAAATCAATTCTCAAATCAAACTACATACCCCATTGTGATCAGCAGGTCGAGACTGAGTGCAATTACGCATATTGCAGGTAGTCCGGAATGAGAAATTGACATTGCCACAACTGGGGCAGGTCCAATCATCTTCCCTGCGTCCCCCTATCCACCCCCCCCCCCCCAAAAAAAAAATTAAAAAAAAACATATATTCATAGTTTCTAGTAAAAACCATTAGTCAAACGCCGTACCGTCAGTTCTAGCACGCTTGGCTGCTGAAGAGTTTCTGTTGTCTACCTGCAATATCAGTCAAATTCACCAATCAAAGGAATGATCTCTGGAGATTGATTCAGTAATCGCTCAGCTGAAATTGAACGATTCGCGATGTGATTCTGGTAACTGGAATCGTAGGATTGATCGCAAGAAGCTCCATCTCGATTTCAGAGCTAGATCTGCGATACTATTTATCTCCCAGCAGAGTATAAGACGGGAACAACAAAAGAGGGTGGACACTGTACCTGAGACATATCGGCGGAATCGTCTGCGAAGTAGCGAGAGGAGCGGAGAAGGAGGAGGCACGGCGGCGATTTAACCCTTAGATCAAACTTGGACGGGAGGAGCAAAAAGATGTGACATTAGGTACACGATGGGATTTTATAAGTTTTTTTTAGGGCAAATCTCCAAAATAGCACATTTCTAAGTTTATATCACAAAAATAGCACTCAAAAACTAAAATGACCAAAATAGCATTTTATCTTTTGAAAAATTTAAATTTTTTTATTTTTCAAAATTTGAAATCTTATCCCCAAAACCACACTTCTCAACTCTAAACCCTAAAACCTAAACTCTAAACCCTAAACCCTAAACCCTAAATTCTAAACCCTAAACCCCATCTCTTGAATGCTATTTTTGTGACTTTTGACTTTGAGTGCTAGTTTGGGAACAAAAACTTGATTTAGTGCTATTTTGGTCTTTTTCTCTTTTTTTTATTTAAAAAAAATTAATGTTGTGGAAAATTAAATTAAAAATTCATAACAGACTTTCAAATATCTTTAATAAAACATGTTTCCCAAAAAAACTTTGTTCAAAAAAAAAGACCAAGTTGAATATGTAAACTGAATAAATAAGCTAAATTATAAATTAAAATTTAAGTTTTTGTTATATATAATGTCAATTTTTACCTTCTACATTACCAATTAAATTCCATTAAAATCTCGATAATTAAATAGATGAAAGTGACTTTTATGTTGTAGAGAACTACACTTGTATACTATAAACTTCATATTAAATTTTCTTTCAATTTTTTATATTTTCATTAAAAATTAGGACAGCAAAAAAATTAGAAAAAAAATCTATGAAAATTAAAAAAAATAAGCCATAATAGATGAAATTAAAATATCAGTTTGTTATCTTATGAAAAGTGTAGTTATTCATCTAGGCTACCAGTTAAACTCCATTCAACTCTTGTTAAATAAATGGATGGGACAACATTTATGTTGTGAAAATTTGCATTTGTATTCTATAAACTTCATGTTGAGATTTTATTCCATAAACTTCAACATGTATTTTAATTAAAAAAAATAAAACAAATCAAAATTTCTATGAATTATCGATTGAATCCTCTAAATTATTAAGTAGTGATTATATGTCAACTGAATCTTGTTAATTAGATATATGCGATATTAATTTATAGAGTTTCTGCTACCGAAATCGTTACCATGTCAAGTTTGTCCATTAGACTATCAAATCTGTAAATGATTAACTTTGTTAAAAAAGCCTAAAAACTACAACTCCTGAATGGATGCCAAGATGTGGCTTTCCGGGTTATGATCTATTAGGAGGAGTATTGAGATCATCTACATCCTTAATATCTAAAAACTAATTAAGAGAGGTTTCACAAAATTATAAAACAATAAATCATATGATTAAACATCATACAATAGTTTCTCATCTAATGAAGTTTCTCTTAAATTATAAATTCCACGTGTTACACTAGAATTTATAGTTATCCTTGACATCAAGTCATCAGCTATTAACTTTTACATTTATAACAAAAAATAAAAAGAATAAGTAAATAATGTATTACCCTGAAAATATAATAGTTTCAAAATGTCTATAGTTTTTTATATCCATAATTTTATATCAAATCATATATGAAAATGTTTTAAAAGAGTCAAATAACTTTTTTCCTATACATACATTGATATAATTAATTGTCTATTCCATTAATAAAGATAAGGAAATATGAAAAAAATCCAATTTCGTACATGAGCTGTAAATAAAATCTTTGGCATCCAAATTTCTTCAGTAGAGTGTTGTTTTTTTTTTTTTTTTTTCCGTCAACTGATTATATAGATGAGATGAAACTGATACATGACCAACGAACGAAGGAATGTCCGTGGTTAGCTAAGCCGGCAGACAACACAATATCTCCGGAACTAAAACCCATAAAGGGATGCATAAGCCCAAACAACAACAAACCAGGGCAACTTTAGACTAACACTTCAAACAAAGTAACAAGACTCGTAGACAGCAGGTAGAACTCATGACAAAACAAAGAAATCTAAATGATAGAAAAACTATGAAAGCTGTTTAACGTGAATGCCCCTGGCCAAACCACCGAAAAACCACTCCCTCCTAGTACAACGAGGAAACACCTCAGAACCCAAGTAACACAAGCTTCACAAACCGGCAAGGAAGAATCTCTCAGATTCTGTCAACCTCCGGACACGGCTGAGTCGTACACACGACTGATAAACGCCAAGGAATGAAGCCACAACCAAATCAAATCTCCACGAGATCTGAACAAGAAACTAGGAGCCAAGCCCACCAAATCCGGAGCACAATGAGCACAGGCCACAAACGGCATAAAGACGGATCATAGGAATCCATAGAAACCTCTACCCATTTAGATAAACCTGAAATAGAGAGATCCACACAAGAAGTCCAGAGATATGCAACACAACAAAACTAACCAGGCTGAGATTTGTATAACAAGAGCTTTGTAGCAAGGCCACACCGTTAATCACCAGATTCGGAGCTTTTATCAAAAATCTGCAACAGATCTGGAAGTTTCATTGATTTGCTCGAAGCATATCTCTCAAAAATGGAGTCACAGTCACGAACCAAACTACAACCAGACAACGATGAAGCAAGACAGAGATTGGGACCGGCGCCGGTGCTGACAGAGCCACCACGCGCCGGTCGTCGGAATTCACGCGTTCGGACGGGAGTGCAGGAGCAGAGAGAAAACGAAGCGATAAGAAAGAAAGAAGATTATCTGCTCTTCAGTAGAGTGTTGTTTTCATTATAATTTTTCGATAACGATATTTTTGCCATAAACACGAAGTTGCCAAATTATGTGATTTACTATTTATAATGTCAAGTAGTGTAAATGTTTACTTAAAAGTAACCTTCTTTAAATTTTTCCAACTGACAACTAACTAAAGCAATAATCAAAGATATCTGACCAGTTAAGATTTATGAAAAGAAATGATGATTCAACAATCAAACGTGCATGCTGAGACCAACGTGCTTTTATATTCGTTGCCTTCTCCCCTTACCATTATTTCTCCACCTTCCATCCGATCCCATCCACCTTGTATAACTCGATCAAGTAATCACCCTCTCTAGCCAAAAGCAAGAAAAAAAACTATAAAAAAAACAAAACATGATTCCAGAGAAGTGGAAAGGAGCAAAGCACACGCTTCTAGAGCGACCATGGTTCATCATAGCTGCTCTAGCTGGTCTTTTAGGTGGCGCACTGCTCATCACAAGTATCATCCGAGCTACGGACAGCACTCTATCTTTATGTTCCACCGCAAAAACCACGGCGCAGTCCATAGCCGAATACTCAACCACACCAATCCAGCTTCAATCCATCGTCCACTACGCGACCTCACAGACCGTTCCTCAACAATCCTTCGAGGAGATATCAATCTCTTTAAACGTCCTTAAGGAACGTATACCTTGCAATTTTCTTGTCTTTGGCCTCGGCCATGACTCCCTCATGTGGGCCTCCCTCAATCCACGTGGCACCACTGTGTTCCTTGAGGACGATCCTGAGTGGATCCAGGCCGTCCTCAAGGATGCACCGTCCCTGAGGGCCCACCATGTTCAGTATCGGACCCAACTTTCTCAAGCCGACAATCTTCTCGCGACCTACCGGTCCGAACCCAAGTGCTTACCTGCCAACGCTTTCCCCATCCGCTACAACGAAAAGTGTCCATTGGCTTTGACTTCACTTCCTGATGAGTTCTATGATACCGAGTGGGATCTCATCATGGTGGACGCACCAAAAGGGTACTTCCCAACCGCGCCAGGGAGGATGGCAGCTATATTCTCCGCAGCCATCATGGCACGTAACCGGAAGGGTGCGGGCACCACCCACGTTTTCCTTCATGATGTTGACCGCATAGTGGAGAAGACGTACGCCAACGAGTTCCTATGCGAGAAGTACAGAGTCAATTCAGCTGGTAGGCTCTGGCACTTTGAGATACCCAACGCTGCTAACATGAGCGACCAGCCTGGGGACCGATTTTGCTAGGTTGAACCGATCTTTTGATTCTTCGTTACTTTTAAATTAAACACCGCATAGTTCTTCTGAATTTACAACTGTTTATTTTTAAATATAACTATCCGGAGGCTTCTCATAAAGATAAATCATATATATCGTATCGATGTTACTCTTTGTTTCGTATGGTTTATGAGACTTGGTTTCTACATATTTTGGACAGTAGCATACTTTGTGGTGATATTTGAAGAGTGCATCTATGCAGTTTTCGATATGACGAGGAAAATACAATATATTGATACGGTTATTGAGTTATAATTTTGACATTTTCTATGAGCTATGAGTTGAGAATGAAATGGTGGATTGGTTGATGTGAACTGTGAGAGAAACAAAGAACTGTAAGATTAAAATGACTTATTGGTTCTAGCAATACATTTACCATTTAAAATCCAAAACGTTTATCTGTAAATTAAGAAATATGGAGAGATTCAGTCACTAATTGCACAAATAGGAAATGTCAAGTCCGCGATAGTTAAATAGTTCTCAAAGAAAATAGGTCAATGGTAAGCCATCATGATGAAGAGTTTACTAATCGTGTTAGATGTTTTGTTGTCAACATCTTTGTCAAATCCATCTCATACATCATTTTATGCTATGTGATTGTAATTATGATCACGCATCTGATAAGACTCTTTATCATGGGTGTACTGAAAGGCTTGGTGGAAAATAGAGTGAAAAATTATAGTTATATGCTTACAAGATGATTCTGCAACTTAGTTCATTTGTTGAATCACACTATTTTGTTCCACCTTAGTTTTGGATATCGCAGTTTCCCCCACAGTACATAAGCAGCCATAAGTTTTTTAGTCAAAAGTTCCTGATATAATTGTTTACAAGATTAACTCACACCTGTTACATTTTGAAATAAAGCCATGATGAATAAAAAAATCGGAAACTATTTTAGATATTCTTAAGATAAAATGAAACTATATATACTGAAAATAAACAAAAATTAATCTCCTTAAAGATGAATCTTTAAGTGAGAAAATATCCTTGGAGCGTCCTACTTCTTTCCACCCCTTTTGAATTGGAACTGATTTTTATATATCTATCCAACTTTAATCGGTCTTAAAGAAGGATCAGAAAAAAATTCTCAAAAGAAAGAAGGCTAAGAAAAGAATTTTTAAAGTCTTCATATTTAAATTTTTTGGATTTTTTTGTACAAATGAAAAAAGTAAATAAATAGAACAATAATGAATTTACAACTAAAAAGTTCAACCAAAAACCTTAAAATGGTCCCTTTTTTAGACACTAGACATAAAGAAACATTGCCGCCACTTTGATAAGGAGGAAGATCGCTTGAAACTGAACCGGAACCAAAATGCTAATTAAAAGCCACCACAATGAAGAAGAGAAACCAACCACCGATAAAAATTGTAAAGGACAAATTGTATGAAGAAGCATTGAAGCAGAAAAAAAAGGAGTTCAGATCTGGTAATAGATTGTCACCGTAGTCAGCTGTCATAAGGAAATCTTTCAAAACACCCTCCACCATCCTTGAAGCAAAGAGCTCACTCAACACGCCAATAGTTCATACAACCCTAAAATTAGCTCACCTAAACACACTTTCCACCCGAGAGTCGATATTGACAAAATTCCAACACAGACGAGCAACGACTTCACTTCCAGCGGCAATAAGCCAACATACCCAAACAGAGAGCTTCATCTGAAACTTCAACGATAATCCATGAGGAAGCTTCACCATACCTTCAAACACCATCAAACTAAAGGTCTACACCAAAAACCTCATGAGCGTTACTTAATCTACTTTAAATAGCCACAAAACCAATATATAAAAACTAGGGGAAGAAATGGAAAAGGAGGCACCTCTTACGGTTCGGAGAATAAGATACGGACGCCAGAGAAATGGAAGCAAAGGATACAACGAGGGTGTAGCTAGAAAGGATAGAAATGAGAGAGAATAAACGATTGGCCAATTTTCATGTGTGTAATTTCTGGCCGCAATAGCAAATTTTAAGAAAAAGTGCTTAGAACATTTGTTTCTCTCAACATAATGGTATCACGGTTGTAGTTTGTTTTGTTTGTGCTAACATTCCTCAACAACAGTTTGGAAGGGTACCACCTAACTAGAACGTGTGGTATTTGTCAACGATTATGCATAACTATATAAAACTAAATTTTGTAGTTTTAGTCAATTTGTACCTTGGTAATTTTTAAGTTTTGAATATAGTGCAAATTATGTATTGAATTCGTCCATGGGTGGGTCATATATATCGTTTGATGAATTAAATGGATTAGTAGCGTTAATTATGTTCTGGTTTTGTAAGGTAAAGTTATATTAAGGTTTAGCATATGGTTAGTAATTAATAAGCCCGTATTACACAAATCAAGACATTTTTAATTGTTATATTAAGGTTTAGCATGCAACTCATTACCAACTACTCGGCATGCCATTAGCAGTTTTTCACAAGGAGACAAATAGATACATTGACCAATTGAATACGCGAAGTCTTTTTTTATCAAATGAACAATATAGTCAAGTAGTTAGTAGAAAATGAAATCACCAGTCTTGTAATAACTACTAAGCGTTCTATTATCTAGATCGAAATTAGATACCGACCATCTTTCTTTCTATTTCTTCTCAAAAGTTGAACTATTAAAATGTGACAAAAGTTGGATTGGAGTATATCTTAATGAAATTTAGGGAAACAATGGCTTGTAAACTTAGCTGTTCTACCGCCTCTCGCTTTCAAACTCAAATCATAAGGCCAAAGGTTAAAAGGCGGCGGCTGCATATGTCATTTGCATATGGAGTTAGCTCTTTTGTGATTGCAAATGGATAATATATTATATTTTGGGTCAACGAGAAAATATTAGTGAGTAGATTGAAGTTAGATGAAAGGGCACTCTCAAACTTTCCCCAGGCAATTTGTCTGCCTTTCTATCCCTTGCCAATCTCATGAAGTCATGCATGGGTTGAGTTACAAACACAATTAGAAAAGCATGCTGAATTAGCATAACTCTTCAATAAAATTGCCAACACCGATAGAAAAGTGCTCATATGCTTTTGCAAAACCAGGAAGAAGAAGAAAAAAAAACAAATCCGAGAAGTTAATTTATAATATTTAACTCAAATTTCCCATGATATTTAATTTATACAAAAAAATAAAAATCTGCACAACATATATGAAGAATAAACCAATCAAAATCTAAGGTACTTCTAATGCCAAGACAGCCAAGTTAACATAAGATACTCGACCATATTTGCATGATATTATTATATATGAATCTCCAATTTGAATTTCTAAACCGTTTTAATTTATATAATGTTGAGAAAGAAAAGTAATAGAAATAGCAATAACTAAAATACTCCCAAGAAGCTCATGCTTAAGTGTTTGAATCGTTTTATTAAAAAGGACAGCAACATTTGTTTATGATTTTTTTTTTCTATCAAAGAATCATACAAACCCTTGATTACGCATAATGTTTTTATTCAAAGAATTTTACAATGGAGAAGGTAGACAAAACAAGGTTATTTTAACTTTTAAGTGATGAAAGAGTTTGAAAATAATTAATAATTGTATTTTTTTGTTTTAAAACAAAAATGACCAGACAATAAGAAAGTGAAGCTGGATAAGTAGCTTTAAACGTGCAAGCTACCATCTCGAGTGTCTACTCTAACAAAGTAGCCAAGTATCAATCGAGATTGTCTCGTGAAATATCAGTCTGAGTGAGTGATGATGTCCCGTTAAAGTATATAAAGTATATATTCAAAGTTATTACTAACCACGGGATTACCAGTCTAAAATACTGATATGTGTTTTAGAAGATCACTTCTTTAAGCTACTCTTTTTTTTTAACACCCTTTAATCTACTCTTCATGTATCAAATTTCAGTAATTATCTTACTATTTTTTTCAATTCTAAATTTTAGTTAGTCGAATTATATAATATTATAGTTACGTTAATCCAGACAAACTTTATATAAATGTTTTATCTATATATTAAACAGAAAGTGAAAAAAAAAACTGCGAAGGCTATCTACATGCCTCGTGTAGTTTTCAGCTGACATTACAAAGAAATGATTAATAAATTTTGTCGTTGGTTCAGATGACGCGAATGCATATATGTGTAAGAATACTTTTCAAGTGGTTGACGAGTTTAGGTTAAAAAGAAATAATTTATTAATCACGGCTGTGAGCGAGGATGGTCTGTGCCAAAATCAAATTTGATAATTATGGATTAATTAGAGTATTAATTAAATCTTGTTTGGTGTTACTTTTAGTGAGTGAGTACAATTTGGCGGAGTGTGCATAGAAGTTACTGGCCATCTAGAACATGTTACATCAACCGGACGGTTCCATGCTTTAGAAGGCAAAGTGGTTCATAATCTGTAAAACCTAAATTTTAGGTCGCGAAATTCTTTTAATTAAATGTTTTCGAATGATATCATATATATTATGTCTGAGTTTTCGGAATATTTGATTAACTTTAAGTGACTGTAAAGAATATATACCAAAAATTCGCAGACCAACTTCCATTAAATATTCCAAACGAGTTCCTCAAATTCATATGAAAAATTTACAGATTTGGGGACTTTTACTATCCCAAAAAGTTATGTTTTCTCCTACCATTGCATTGTCAAAACTTTTAATACTGGCTATCATCAAAAAAGAAAAATACATATATAATATGATCATATCTATAAAATAATTTAAATCAATTATGTTCATTTTCGGAAAAGGGAAAATTAGAGGATAGCTTAAAAGGAGGTTAAGTTTGTTCACTTATCATTCACGTAAAGGCTGTCCAAGAAGTAGCAGGCATTAAGCAATAATTAAGAGTCTTCTATGGAGCTTTGGTTTTATGAGCACGTTCTTGTGAAACCCTAATTCTAACTTTACTTAATGCCGTTGACGTACGTCTTCCATTTCTATCCCCTCGTCGATCATGTGACCATGTTTTCTCTCATTGTATCATCCCAAGCTTTCCTTAATTACAACTTTTGACTTCTCTAGCGTAAAAAGGTAAAAGACTCAATGTTGTAGACGTTTCCCTTTTTCCTCGGTCAACAAATGGGTTGTTTAGTAATTAAGTAATCTTCTAAGTTCAGAATTTAACTAAAACAATACATAACTATCACTTTAGAAACTGATGCATATGTCCATCCAGATTTGTAAAGGATATGACCAGGAGTTGTCCTAATAATTTTCGAGGTATAAAGCAGTTTTTATCTTTAAAATGGACCAAATCTAATTTTCATAGTCTGGGTCCTTCGTAGGCATGAGATAAGTAAATTTAGTTAATCCAAAAAGAAATCTTCTTGCTAACACTCATTTTTGCTATATATTGCTTTGCTTTACAATTTTGAACACAAATGATTACCAATGGACCCATATGTTTGAGCTTAGATTTTGATTAATTTATTTTCCCTTCGCTTTGCTTTTCTGTGTGATAAACTGATAATAATAGTGGAAACTCAAAAATCTAGATTCCTGGACATCTTTCTTTCATCTTTAACCTCATCCACTCGAGGCCAGTACACGCTCAACCATAAAAGCAACAAAAAAAAAAGAGAGAAACAGGTGCATAAATTTGACTTTGACCCAAAAGAAGACTTCTGTAGACTTGTACAAAAAGAGAAAAGAGGACATTATTATTAGCAAGCAGCCAAATTATTTGAAGTTGGATTCGATTGAGTTTTATTTTATTTATTTCTTTACAAAAATAAAAAGACAAGAGTTGATATAGGAAATATATTAAAAAGAGAGTAAAGGGAAATGATGAACAGAGAATGTTAGGATGGCTTAAATGTTACTCAAACATAAATTGAAGGAAGCACGCTTTCTCTCTTCGCATGTCTCACATTTTGTACCACTCTTCTCTCTTTTATGTTTTTTAGCTATATGATTCATGGGACCAACATTTACTTTATCACTCAAAATTTAAAATTTAAAATTTAATAACCAGTGATGATACCTGACCATATTAGCTGGTTGCTGATTGTATCATCATTATTTCGTTTATATTTAAATGTCGTTTTGCGCCTTGATATCATTAATTGGAAAATATATGTTTGGAATTTAAATTATTGAAGAGATTCCCACAACGTTAAGTAATGTATTCGGTTTCGTTCTTCTTAATCCCATCAATAAGTATGGTTCGTTACGCTAAATTTTCACAAATCCCCACTTTTACCTTCCTTCATGTTTAGATATATATTAATATATTATCTATCCTTAATTATATCAAATTTAGGGTGGGCTTGAATTATGCATACGTATTAAGTATTTTTCCTGCTTTTAACAATCCGTAATTCATTGAATAAACCCATAATCAAATTATGAATGTTATTCCTAACTTAACATTGAAAAAGAAATCGTTCCTCAAGTTCCTATCGGGAAAAGGTGTAAACCGAAAAGGCGAGGATGCACATCAATTATATACGTGGTGCATGTGCATGTTAAGTAAGTATATACAGTGCTCCGTACTTTGTTTATTTTTTTTCAATCATCGATTAAGTTTCGTATTTTTTTTAATACTAAGTTTCGGAATTCTTTAAAATCCAAAATCAACATTTGAAAATATTTTGAAAGTCTTTTAAAAATGATATGACAGTTTTTTTAAGAATACTAATTTCTATAGCGGATCCACCAACTAAAATTATTTATCCTCAAATGTATTACTGTTGATTTTTTTATCTTTTTTTCTGAAACACACACTGAGGGTTCAAATTAACTTTGGTACACTATTAATAAAACTCTTGTAAATGCGTGATGGTTAAGACCAACCGCTCTTTGATTAATGGAAAATAATTAACTTGCGTAATTTTATAAGAGAAACGTATAAATGAGACGAGCTTTGGATTTGGCAAATTCAAGAATAACGCTTCTGATATTCCTTCTGCGCAAAGATACTTCAGTTTTAATTTAATCAGCGATTCAGTAGATACCCAAATAGTGTTATAAAAAGAAGCTAATGCATGCGCTATATCGATTCTCTGTACTGTTTATATTAATTACATACGATACATATACACTGACACACACATACGGTGCATAAATTTGCACATAGGTTACTGCATGTGTGGGATACTTCATCTTCCAGGAACAAATGTCTCACTCTTGCCTTTCAAATAAAATAAAACTTAGTTGCTTATATGAAAATTCATAACATGTGAACCTACTTGATTAAACTATAAGTCTAAGGCAATTAATACTATAAAGGATGTCTCAATTCGATTTTTTTAGCGAGTTTCTTATAAACTTAAAAATTTCATGCCAAAATCTCTCAAATTTGATATTCCACCAACTCCTCATGTTACAGTCAATCTTTTCTTCTGCTCTATCGTACGTTACCGCCCAATCCAATTTCTCTCTTCCTAGACATGTTAAAAAGATAAAGGAGCTTTGTAATTGTTCTGATACCATATTAAATGTTTGAGAACGAGATCAATGGAAAGAGAGAGAAATTGGGAAAATTTGAGGGTTTGAGATGATCTTAGCCAACCACACTGAATTTATAAATCATACTAATTTTGTAAAGAAAAAAAATGATACTATCGGTAACAAGTAGAATAACAATGTTATAAGCCCTTTTGGGTTATTTAAGAACCAAACTTCGACTCTTGAATAGTACTCAACGTACATTTCACAGGCGTGGCATTCCCTTAGTACACATCACTGCAGTTACGAGGCCAGCTTTGACTCGACTCCGCATGCGTAACGCAGCAACATATATCTTTTTCCCTCTTAATACTAATTATCACGTCCTAACCTATTTACACTACATATACGTCTTAACTTTAGAAAACCCAAGATAAAGTAATTACTATTTTCGACAAACTAACATTTAATATAGCCTAAATTGTCCCGTCCTAAACAAGGAAGTTCATTAATTAAATCCCTTCATCTTACGCCAAGAATGAGGAGGGTATAGATTGGCGATGTTCTAAATTGATTGAAATGCACTTTTTCGCGGGGCTAACTTTGAAACTAATATATATTCATTGTTTGCATATGAGTTTTATGTTACCGCGTAAGGTTGGTTTCGACCATGATTAACCCCAGTTTTTTAAAAAGTTTTTAACTTCGGTTAAGAGATGTTTCTTAATTTTTCTTAGATTTTAACTAAGAAAAACTAAGAACTGTCTATTAAATAAGAAATATAAGAATCGTCTCTTATCTGAAAATTATTTTAAAAAAATATCAAATCATGAATTAGAACTCCGGTTAAGAGACCGAGGTTAATCACGCCTTTACTTGTTATCTTCCCAAAAGTTTTTGTTAGATTAAATATTTTTCGAGAATCTGTTGGTTGTATAACTCTTACGTACTCTTTTTTAATTTGCATGCATGGCGATATCTCTAAAAGGTGCAATATATTTGTTTAGTGTTTGTTCCTAGCAACACTACATCGTCTTTATATATTCATACGTTGTATATACGGTCAGAGACAAACGTTACGTGCGTGAAAATACATCTGTTTATACGAAGGAGGCGTACTTGCCTTGTACATATTTTCAACCCACGTGTGCGACTTTGTTACTAGCCTTCTACAAACGCCTTTTACATTTTATCGGTTGAAGAAAAGGGGTTATGACCATTTTTCATTTCTTTCCCTTTTTGGACTAAATGCTTTTAAATTAAAAATATAAACGATTAGAAGAGAAGGTTATAAGAGCTTGAAATTTGGTAAAGTTTGCATGAAAAACATTTCATGATGAGATAAGTCTTAAATCTAAGAAATCGTTAGGCCGAATTTAGAATAGCCAACAAATTATAAAGTAAAGTAGATCAAGACACAAAACTATAAAACAGTTTTTTTGTTTATTTCTTTCTTCGCTTTCTTCTTAATAATGTTGTGTAGATTATCTTACATTAGATCTCTTTATATAGGATCCTCTTAGCTTGTAAAGCTTATTCTATTACAAGTATATCTAGGAATCTTATCATTATCCTAAACATATAAATTATTTTACTTATCTTTAATGAACAACTTCTTTTCTAAATAATCTTTTTTTGAAGCTTATCCAACAGAAAGAGCGATAGTAGCTAATGAAAAGAACCACGACCATGCCGATGTTTACCTCTCCCTTTAACTTTTTTCTATCAATTGTGACAATAATACATATCATCCACGATTGATCTGATCGATCCTAACGCTATATTATTTCTTTACTAGATAAAAATTACTACTTCGCAAAATGATCATGAAATGAAAAGAATTCAGGTAAATAATAATGATGGTAAATATTCAAAGAATGAAGATCATTTAAATTTCGAACTGACAAAAAATATTATGGACCGTGCAAGTTTTGGTGTTATTTTCCTAAAGCACCGTTATAAGAGAATTATATATCATCATTCAAAACAACATAAGATGATTAAGAAATGTATATGTGATAGAGTGCCATAAACAAAATAAGAAGTATGATATCATACAAATAATGTTTTGTTCTACAAAATAACATGGTATATGGTTGTATCATTTGCGAAAATTATGTGACTACATAGTCGAAAGTTTCCAATCATTTTTCTTATTAAAAGAGAAAAGAAAATAACACCAAAACACAAATAATGTTTAGAAGCAAAAAAAGAGAAATTCCAATCACTTCTTAAAAGGGATACAGAGATTAGAGTTGTTTCGAGGGAGTGTACAGTATGTAAAGAAAGAAGACACGTGGCAAAAGGAGGAGAGAGACGTGCACCACAGGGAGGGAACAGCAAAAGACCTGTCTACAAACTTCCCAGCAGAAATGGGGTCCCGCCTCCTAACAGCTTTCCTGCTTTTACTGATTCGATCTTCGTTTAGTAGAGTGAACGGCTGGAATTCTCGGGGTCCTACATCCTCTCATTATTTATTTTGACTACTTAGCAGATTATGTATATCCGAGAGTATATTTTACAAAAAATACTTTATACTTTAAAAGAAAATACTTTATACTTGTTGTCTAGGCAGCACATATGTCCCCTTTTCGCTTCGCAATTCAAAATGTTTTCGATTCTATGCAATATAGATTGTTATTAATTTGTTTTGAATATATATATATATATATATATATATATATTTGACTAGAAATTTTAGTTTTCCTCTACGATTTTTAACGAGGAAAAAGAAGTGGTTTTGTTGAAAAATGTGTTCAAATGATGAGAAAAGATTAGACATAGCCGAGAAGAAAAAGAAGAAGATTATACGTATTTTTGTTGTAACCTGAGTCATATAATTTATTTGTAGCATGTATTATGAGTAACGTAAATATGAGTAGCTTGAAGTTGTTAGAATCACGTGGTGGCCTCACCAACAATCAAAGCGATATACCCGTAGAATTGAGGTGGCAGAGACGAAGCAACGGCACGTGATACGGCCGCGATAGCATCGGGCACGGGATGCCTTCACTTTGCTATTATGGTCGTCACGTCTTAACCCTCTCTATCTAAAGTCACGTTCATTGACTAATTTGATGAAACGCACGAATCAATCAAATCGTACCGTTTTGTAATGGACGTCAGTTGAAAGTACCCCTAGTAAATTCGGAACTAGCATCATCATCAGGCCTCTATAACTAGCTACTAGCCATGCATTTTCCTATATTAAACCGCCCATAGAGAAGCAGAAAATGTTAGGTTGCGTGTGGGTTAGGAAATCGATCTTACTATTTTAAGGTGACTAGATTTTGCTTCTTTACCTTTAAGGTGAATAAATTAATAACATCCCTAATTCTTTACATATACTTTTATCTTAAGAGATATACTATATGTTAGAACACTACAGCTTTTTAATTGTTCGTTTGTGTACTAACATGACCGGCTTAACATTGTTATGGATTCTAGGGCAATTTTTTTTATTTTACCTTCTAATATTTATATTCAGATAATATTTAATATATTTTTAAAATTTAATCAGTAATATTTTGTATATTTTGTGATGAAAATAAAACTTTATGCATATCAAATATTTTTGAACCCTTTTCAATTTTATTTATTATATTTATAATTTTTTATATAAAATATAGATTTTTTTAAAAAATTGAATCTCTTAACTATTAATATACAGAGGACACGGATCTGGACCCGAAACGGTCGCACCGTTTATCTCCTCCTCAGCTGGCCCTGTGTACTAATCATAACAGTAACATCGAGGTTCATGTTCATAAAACTGAAGGAAATATGAGAAATCAAAGAGAAAATAATATTGAAGTATGGATATCCTCTTTCGCTTAAGAGACGTAACTAACAACTAGAGCTTTGGATATGTTCACATGGACGAAGAAAGTATGCGTAGGTTTTGGATAAATCTAGTGACAGGGTCACAAGGTCAACTGGTAGTCTAATACGTATTAAAAAAACGTATTTATTTTGAGACGTATCCTATTTGGGCACAAACTAATGTCAAATCCTGTCTGCTTCCATAATTATTAGACATTCTGCAAGGCATATCAATCTCGTCGACTATTTTTATAAGCGATAACGAAATAATTATAATGAATAAGAAAATAGGTAAAAGAGAACCGAAGTGGACTGATATAAGAACCATTACATTGATGTTATCTTGTACACAATTTACTGGTAGTAAAATAATCAGTATACACCTTGTGATGTGATAAAATGTTACAAATAAAAAAACTGTATAGTGTTCTAAATCCTGTTCAGGAATGCGCTGGCGGCTTGGTTGGGCCTACCACTTAGAAAGAAAATTGGAGACTAAGCGAAAATTATGCGGCGCAAAATTTTTAGATTGTTTAATATGTTATAAAACATGTTAATCTTTGATTGTGTATAACATTAATATATTTTATGTTTAAGACTGTATAAACACAGAGATAAAAGTATATAAACTTAATATAGTGTAATTTCATCAAAATTATGAATATAAATTATATTTATCAAATTTTAAATCAAATAAATAGATAAAAATATTATTAAAAATAGATTAGGCGGCCGCCTAAGCGGCTAGGCGCCCGATTTTTAGAGCAAGAGTTCTAACATATACTATATGTCTTGATTTTACCGGATTTCCGTTTTAACTTTTATTTTTCATTTTATAACTTTTAGATGATTTCTTACCAAATCGGAAAAACTATTAAAGGTGTGGTAATATAAATGGGTTGTTTTTTATGTATGAGATTTAATTGTTTATATACAAAATTATATACGAACAAATGTACTAGAAATTTGTATTGATAATTAAGTTTGGGCAATTCTCATAAATAGACATTTTTCAAGTTTTGGTTACAAAAATAGATCACAAGAAGAAAAATGACCAAAATATTTCATTTAATGGGTAAAATGACACTAATACCCTAGATATAATAAAAATAATAATAAAAAAATTGTTTTTTAAAAAAAAAACTAAAACATAAAAAAAAATTAAAAGGAAATAATTTTTTTTATAGTTTTAGATTATATGTTTTCAAATTCGATTTTTTTTATAAATTTTTTTTTGAATTTTTTTGAATTTTTTGTTTTTTGAATTTTCTTTTTGTAATTCGAAAATACTGTTTGAAACTATTTTTAAAATTTTATTTTCAAACTTTTAATATTTATTTTCTATTTTGTAAAATTTTAAAGCTCAAACTCAAATCTCACCCCTTAAATCTAAATCCTAAGGTTTGGATTACTTAACCCTATGAATATAAGTGTATATTTACCTTTTTGATAAAACATTTTTGTCATTTTGATTCTTAGAATATATATTTGTGATAGAAACTTTTTTAGTGCTATCCTATGATATTTCCCATTAAGTTTTTTTTATAATTAAGAGTTTATAGATTCAGTAAAAATAATATATGGATCATCACATACTTGTTAAGACCATCTCCAATGGCTTACTCTATTTTTTACTCTAAAATAGAGTAATTCTATAATAGAGTTTGAATTTATTCAAATGGTACTCTATTTTAGAGTAGGAAATAGAGTGATGAAAAAAAAAAAATTACTCTATATTTGGAGTAAACCTCTTTTTCACTCTATTGTAGAGTGAAAAATAGAATATCATTGGAGCATTTTTTATTCTAAACACTATTTTAGAATGAAAAATAGAATGGGGTTGGAGATGCTATAAGAGCATCTCCAATGTAAAACACCATTTTTTCCTCCAAAATGGAGTAAAAGTGAAAATGGAGTAAAATTGCTCCAATCCTACTCCATTTCTCACTCTATAATGGAGTGATGAACAAACAAAAAAGATATTAATCCATTTATGGAGTAAACTTCATTATGGAGTGAGATATGGAGTTGGGTTGGAGTATTCTTTACTCCATAATCACTTTTACTCTATTTTAGAGAAAAAAATGGAGTAGGGATGGAGATGCCCTAAGAGATTCATAGAATAAAGGTGACTTAAATGCACAAGGAGCATTATACACTATAGAGCTGACGAGGAAAAACAATATAGGCGTGGGATGACTTCTCCAATAAAGCAAAAGAAAGACAAGTTAATAGGATTTGATCAAAAAAAAAAAAAAAAAAAAAAAGACAAGTTAATAGGATATAGATTAGCTGGGTTAACTTTCCTTTTTTTACTCTCCAAGAAATTCTTTTTTCTTTCCCTCGGGTGTCTCTTTCTGAGTAAAGAATTAGGGGTAAGTTGTAAAATAAAAATAAAAATTTGTAGAATCATAGCCGCCGATATCTACGTGACTACGTCGGAAAGAAAATGCCGCTGTTTTGATGTTTGCATCGATCATAGTTTATAGCAACTTGCTCTTGGTCTCTTTCTGTGCGGTGGATTTTCTTAGCTTTGGATCTTCTCCGTTTTTTGGTGTAGTCCTCCAGTCTGCCAGTCTGGTACGTCTTATGAGCTTGTAGTGCCGTGTCTACTGCTCTTTCCGCTTTGCCCAGTGTTCAATGGAGTTTAGGACCTTCAAGTTTGGTGGTCGTTGATGGTAACTTTAATTCCTTTGTGCGCACTGTTTGTGCGTCAAGGCTTTCTGTTGTAAAGTGTTTAGTGTTGTGTTGGTGTAAGATTCCCTTGTTTGAACTGTGTTTCCTTTGTTTAGGCTTTGACTTTGGTGTCGATTCTTCACGACAGCCGACTGCTTATTCCTTTTTTTTTTTTTGTCAAGACTGCTGCATTCCTGTTGTGCTTTTTGTTTGGTTTTAATATTATCAGATGACAAAAAAAAATCTAGAATTGACCATTTAACGCCAGTTTACACCACATATGATACCGACATTTTTAGGTTTCCAAAACTCATCGTTACACTGTGGACATTCGGAACTAAATATTCCCATCCAATTGTTGTGGCGTACGTAAACGACATTACATATATGAGCCCCAAGCGTGATGTTCTTTAGGTGAAAATTGAAATGTCCTCATTTTTTAATCTTTGTATTCAAATATGTTTTAAAAAAACGATAACTATGATGTGAACATAAACCTGCAGTATATTATGAACCATCCAAAAAGCTCCAGAAATGGTTCTAGATTATTTAGAGCAAGAAAATAATCTTATATTGATTTCATTCCTTAAATTACTATTTTGGGAAAGGTTTACCAATCATATTATATTTATCTAGTGATTCCGTTTTTGTAACCTTGATTCTTCCAATCTTTGTGATGAAGGGTAGGAGTAACTATATTTTCAGTAATGTTTATAGTATATTCTGAAATGTATATCAACTATTTTTCAATAAAAAATGCAAACTTTACTTATTTCTTGGAGTAAAATACGAACTTTTATCAAAGTTTCAAAAACGAACTTTTCTTTTTGTCCTTTTATTTTTTAGAAATATAAAAGAAATTAAATAGAAAACTAGAAAAAGTAACGCCGTGGAGGAGAAACGGCAAAAGGAAAAGAGATAAAAAGGAGTAACCGTTGTAATGTAAAATTTTGGCTGTTTCTTTTACGGTTGACCTCTCTGATCTTCTCCTTCTGTTCGCAAGTTATACCTTTGTTTGTTACTCTAAACCCCCACTCTCTCTTTAACCTCAGGTGAACCCCAGTCTCTTCCTTCCCCAAGACCTTCGTTCGCACACGCGCTAATTCTCTAATTTTTTCTTTTTTATCCTTTTACATGGATAAAATTCATATTTACCCTCTCTTAAACCGTTTCGAGTAACGGATTATAAATAAATTGTTTGTAGTACCTCCATTGATAATAAATATTCGAGCTAGAGGGATCATCAATCTACGGAAAAAGCAGACGTTTGGGTCAACGGCGTTTGACCGGAAAATATGACGAAAGTACAAGGGTAAAGTAGTCATTTGAACAGTATCCCATACGTATGTACGCAGGGAGGAGAGAGACACAGCCCAACCACTTTGTATATTTATAAGCCAAGAGATAAAAGGGGACCAGAAGCGAGAGAGCTTTGTAATCCTCTCAAGACCAAAATAGAAGATTATGTTGCCCGTAACCAATAGAGTTTTCTACTCCGCCGGTGTCTTTACGCCGGCGAGGAAAAGACGGCGATGTGTTTCTTCTTCTGTTTCACCGGCGCCGGAAACTAATACCGGACCCGGTCTGTTAGATTCAATCCCGGACGATCTTGTTGTTTCTATCCTTTGTAAACTTGCTTCTACATCACGGTGTCCCGCTGATTTCATCAGCGTTTTGATGACGTAAGCTTTCCCGTTTATCATTAATTTTTTTTATAATTCAGACAAAGCTCTTTTGTCTAATTGATAACTTTGGTATGTGTCAACAGATGTAAGAGATTAAAGAGTTTAGCTACGTGTCCTTATGTTCTGTCGAGATTGTCTCGAAAAGCAATTGCCATAAAAGCTCTGAATTGGTCGGAATCAGCTCACCGGTTTCTCAAACGCTGTGCCGACGCCGGAAGTCTCGATGCTTGCTACACTCTCGGAATGGTTAGTCCAAAATTAAATAAAAAATATTTTATCTTTTTTTTTTGGTTTAACGTTTTGTCTTGTGTCTTGATTTGGTGCAGATTCGGTTTTACTGTCTGCAAAACAGAGGAAACGGCGCGTCGCTAATGGCCAAAGCCGCGATTAACTCCCACGCGCCAGCTTTATACTCTCTAGCCGTGATTCAGTTCAACGGAAGCGGTGGTTCCAAGAACGACAAGGATCTTCGAGCCGGTGTGGCTCTGTGTGCGCGTGCGGCTTTCTTGGGACACGTTGACGCGCTCCGTGAGCTTGGTCACTGTCTCCAAGATGGTTACGGTGTTCCACGGAACATCTCCGAAGGTCGGAGATTCCTCGTTCAAGCCAACGCTCGTGAACTCGCCGCCGTTTTATCTTCCGGGATCGAGGCTCGGTCGTGGCTAACCTTGTCGCAGCCTCAAACCCACGGTTGTCCGTTGCTGAGCGATTTTGGATGTAATGTCCCGGCGCCGGAAACGCATCCAGCGAATCGGTTTTTAGCGGATTGGTTCGCTTTACGCGGCGGAGATTCTCCCGGAGATGGGTTGAGATTGTGTTCTCACGGCGGGTGTGGACGGCCGGAGATAAGGAAACATGAGTTCCGGAGGTGTTCTGTTTGTGGCGTTGTGAATTACTGCTCACGCGCTTGTCAAGCTCTGGATTGGAAACTCCGACATAAGATGGCTTGTGCGCCGGCGGACCAAGGTGCAGCCGGTGACGGAGAGGGTAACGTTCAGATTGAGGGAAACGTTAACGGTGATAACGTACCAGTGGTGCCCATGAGTTAACGGCAACTAGTAACGGCTGGTTTTATTAGACGCAGGTGAGGTAAACGAAGCTTAATTAGTTTCGTTGTTTTGTTTTATTAGTGGAAAGATTAGATGCGGCGTTAGAGTAATTTTTGTATTTTAATCGCTTGTAAAGAGTATCGTCAAATCAATCAACGAACGGCTGCAATGTTAATTTCCTTGTTTGATTTTAATTTAGTTTTACTTTTCTTTATTTTTGATTGGGTGCTTACTTTTCTTAGATATCTTTGGTACGTTTCTAAGGTTCAATCGTTTCTCTCTCACGTTCAATCGTTTTCTCAGAATATGATTGTTTTTGAACATAACACGAGCTCGTTTGGTCATTAAGAGGTTTCCTAAATAAAACAATAAAAGATGTGATTATATGCAAAAAAAAAAGATCGAAAACCATGGCCCGCACCGTGTCTATTCAAAAGACTATATGAATGCTAGATCATTCTATGAACATACGAACATGGACACGAGCTTTTTTTTTTCCTATGGGTTATAGATATAAAGAGAAGGTCGAATTTTGACCCAAAAAAAAAGAGAGAAGGTCGAATAGACACATTTAATTATTTGGAACATCTTGATCCCCATCATTAATTTCTTATTTCGTCATGCATAGATTTTTTTTTAATGGTTATTGCTATTCGTTAACTACATAATCTGTCATGTCGTAGGCTAAATCATTTTGCAAACACCAGTTGTCAACTGGTTTGGCCGGACTTAAGACATCCTATGTGATAGCACACAAAATTCCAGGGCAGGGCTTTACTCTTTTCGCTATCTTTTGCCTTTTCTCGAAGTTTAAAGCTTACATCGACACTCCTATATCTCTCTTGCGCTCTTTTATTTGCGTAAAATCAAATCTTAGTTAAATGAAAATGAAAACGAGTAGCTTGGCCAACAACAAGGGTAACATACGGCAGTCTCCAAGTCTGGTCGTGGATGGACCAAAATCCCTGGAGTTCTTCACTCGGTGGTCATTGGGCCGGGCTATGTTGGTCGTCAGAATGCCATTTTAATTTCCTTCCCCATGGTTGTCTCAGCTCCCATGGTGCTCCAATTCTCGATTTTCGCCTAGAATTCTACTCTCATTTTATTTGTCAAAACAATTTTCTTTTCCTAATGTTCATGCCTTATTTGCCCGCAACATCTGATGTATTTTTGTTTTTTCAGTCAATACATCGTATTAGGTTATAAAAAGGTTTTCAACAAATTCTGAAATGTACTTTTAACTTGTCACGTCCCTTGCTAGTACTAATGTGGCAAGTCGTAAATGAGAACACATGCATATGCCCCGCTCTGCTCAAATTTGAGCAAAATGAGATGAATGAAGATGTCGATATAGAATAGAAACTCCTAAACCAAAAATAAAATAAAAGTTAGATGATAGTTAATAAAAGTAAACATGTTGACAAATAAAAGCAGCGTAACCACATAATTGAGAAAATAATATGCATAAAGGTATGAGAGATGTCTAATAAGATAATGGATGTGCCTTGTTTTGTCTCGTGTTGGTTTTTAGTTCTTACAGTTTGATGGTTTTTTTTTACTTTTTACTTTTTTGGATAGGTGGAACCGTCGTTGTATATTTTTGTTGTTGTTGTACATTTTTGGTCGCCTATATTTATAAAAAACTGTCGTCAAATCTTAAACAATCATGGGTCAAAAGATGTTTCATCATTGATTTCTAATGATTTTTATAGGAAGTATCACACACTACAACAAATATGGCTTTTAATAGCATACGGATAACGCTATTATATGGTATCCATAGCGGTTTTACAAATGCTATGAAAACGACCGCTATAATAGAGTCCCTACATACGATAGCGTTTTCGGATGACGCTATCGTAGAGTAGCCTTTAATAGCGTTATGTTTTCGCTGTGTTACGGTTATTTATTACACACAATTTATGCTATAGGAAATTGTATAACAGCTATATTTATCTGCTGTATTAAACCTATTAATAGCTATTATTTTGTGCTGTTCTAAATTATGTAATAACTTTTTTATGTTGCTATATATTTTTGTAAAATAGCTATATTCTGTAGCCATCAATTACGTTGTAGTAGCTTTACATTGGTGCTACTTTATGATGTGTTGCAGCAGTGGTATTGAGTTATGTTCATATGATTTATAGCATTTTTTTCGTGATATCAAGTGAGTGTATCATAACTTATTTTATATGCTATTTCGCCCATTAAAATATGCTATTTCGCCCAATAAATGGTTCACTATAAATACACAAAATGCTCAAAAAGAAGTAAACAAAGTCTGAAATTTCATAATAGAAATACCATATCATAATTAAGTTCAAAAGTAAGAACACAAGTGTCATTTGCACTAAGTACCATAAGTTCATAAGTTCTAAAGCAATGAAAATAGAAGACCATACGTTCTTATTCATCCTCACACGATGACAACCTTGTCTTCAGGCCATGCTATAGTGGTACCAATAGCATCCTCCATACACTCGATTGCAGATGTAGGCCTCCAAACCATGGCATCATCCACCTTGACTACATCAACCCACACACGAACTGCATTTTTTCCCAAAGGAACAAAATGCACTAACTGTTCTGGGTTGTTTGAAGACCAGCGTCCTTCTGCAACAACAACTTTCTGACCGGTAATGTCGAGCAGTTTGCACTTCTGACCTTCTTTCACAATCTGTGTATGAGAATGATGTCCATTAGTGTAACACATATGAAAGCATTACCAACTTTATTAGATATATCAACACAACCTACACTACTACTTACCTTCCGAGAGCTTGAAGGAGTTTGTGCCACTGGTTTTGAAATCTTAGCAGGAGCCGGTGGAGTGTGTACTTGTGACTGCGTAATAGGAGATTCTGTAGCTGGTGACTCAGAGTTTAAACTGTCGAATGAAACTCTGCTGAGAGGCCATGCTACATACGACTTCAAACAATCACCGAGGGTTGAGTGTTTTTCTGTTGGCCTCCAAAGAAAAGTCTGAGGTAACGTCACCGCATCTACATATACTTTCACAGCATTTGGTCCAAGAGGAAGGCCATCCACCAAGGCTTTGGGATCACGACTCTCCCAACGACCTTCAGCAACTGTTTCTTCATCCTGTGTTAACCAATGTAGAAGTTTGCAGTTGTTCTTCTCTACTGTCTCAGGGCTCTGTCAAAACAATAAATTCAACACGTGAAATACATTACTAGATTTTAGAAAACAGAAACTTAGACACCAAAGTGAGATGACGACTGAAAACCTTACTTTACCAAGAATGTGATCTGGATCGATCTCCTCGTCAAGAACAAGAAGAGAATCTTGAGGCCACGCAACTGTTTCTCCTACAGCCTGACCAATAGTGTAAATTTTTGGCGCCGGTCTCCAAAGAAATGCATCTACTTCAATAGCCGTCTCAACTACCACCTTAACTGAATTAGGGCCCAATGGCACATTGTTAACAAACTCCATTTCATCCGATGACAGAAAACGACCCTCGGCTACTTTGCATTCCTTGTCACACCAATCATATAGGATACACTTAGGCTGTGGTGTCCAATTATTCGTCACACTCTACAAAGATTAATCAACACAACAGTTACATTCCGTTCAAGTTAGTTGAGCATGAATCCGATTTGCACAAGTACTTACTCTTGGTGCTGAATTCTCACCCTCTTCCGATTCTGGCCTCTGTAATTAGAAAAATAAATAAGGTTTGTGTTCTTTAATAAGAAAAAAAAAATCACAGGAGAGTTGCTCAGAAACACTTACTCGACTATTCATTTTAGCAAGAGCCTCTTGCAATTCTTCGACCTGCTGCTTCAACTTATTTTGTGTCTGTTGCATTTCAGTCACATACTTGTTCTTCACTTCGAAAAAAGCCAGTTTGCTCACACTCATTCCTCTACCCATAGCCCTCAATCGTCCAGGATTGTCAGGTCCCAAGATCTGAGTAAGAGTATCTTCTTTTGGGTTTGATGATGATGATCCTTGATGGTCAGACCGAATAAACTCAGTAGCCTTTTCCTGTCACAAGTTCAAATTTTTATGTGAGATTTTTAACTCTAATTTTAAACATCACAAATGAATAAGAGAACAACATAAGAATTACTATTTTGTCAGCAGCATCTGTGTTTACTGCAGTGCCATCCTTTTTAGTTCGTGACTTCACCCACACATTCAGTCTCGTCACTTCAGTGCCATCCTTTTTCTGCATAATGATTCAGGTTTATGATTCAAGAACAAAAAAATTCCAAAAAAATTCCAATAAATACACAAATCAGGCTCCTGTATATATACTTACTAAATCTTCTGCCAATCTAACCATTCCTTTACGGCTACATGTGTGAGGAATCTGCTTACGTCTTCTTTCCTTGTACGACTCCCTAACAGCCTATATAGAAGTGTTAGAAAGCAGATGTAAGATAATATAACTAATTAAGATGTCATACCCTGAACTCTTTACTAGTCTTCTCTTTCACAAACTTCTTCCACTCTGCAAGTTGAATATTATCTGGCCTCAACTTCAAACGCTCTATGTGATTTTCAGCATTCAGAATCTGATTAACCAAGCGTGATTTAGAGGCCCTCCATATGCATCCCATCTGTTTCATAACTGCCGCTTTCTCGTACTCTCCATCCAGTTCAAAACGTAACTACAAGAACATTAAAAGTTGTAAGGCAGAGTACGTTAATTTAGTTATAGTGTCAACAGAAACAAATTACCTGAACAGATTTCCATAGAACAGTTTTCCGGTCGTCGCCTATTTTTCTCCAATCATCTATCACCACAGGAACATGTTCCCTCACCAAGGGACCTAAGTACGAAGAGAGCTTAACTGATCCTTCTCCACAGGGTTCTCCAAATGCTGTGAAATCCACCTTGATCCGTGCATTAAGATCTCTCGCAATATCTTTCATCTTCGTTGGTCCTCGTCGTTTTTTATTGTTTGGCTGAACAGTATCAGTACCCTCATCAGTAGACTTAGCACCATCGACATGAGCCTTTGCACCTTCGGATTCTTTCTCTTGTGTGTCTTGAGGCTGCGATTCCTGCTGTGTTTCCAGAGGCGGAATCTCTTGCTGTGTGTCCCAAGGCTGCATATCCGGCTGTGTGTCCAGAGGCGGAATCTCCTGCTGTGTGTCCCAAGGCTGCACTTCCGGCTGTGTGTCTTCAGGCTGTGATCCCTCTATCTGCTTCTCATCTTGCGTTTCTTTAGTATATATGGTGCGGATAAATTCAGGCTCATCATCGTGCACAATCATCTTCCTTTTCTTTGATCCCCTTTTTCCTTTAGCCATGGCTTTCCTGCAACAAACTAAAGGGAAACTCAAAAAAATTAATCAAATGTCAAACCAACTCAACACTATATGCAAACAGAAATAAATATAGGTAATCAGTGAAATCAATCATATATTGCATTGGAAAGTAACCAACTAGAATGTCATGGAAAACCCAAAAAAAAACGTATATTCCTTCACAATCATCTCTGACATTCTCAGACTCATCTGATATGTCAAACGTATATTCCTTCACAATCATCTCTGACATTCTCAGCCTCATCTGTTATGTCTTCCAGACACATATCTATATCCGAAGGCAATGGTCCTACATCTGCATGTCCATCTTCAGGTTTCTCATCACTGTATCTTCTACATGGACCCTTCATAACTACATACCAACTCGATTCATCAGTGTCCCTTGAGTAAAATATTTGTCTCGCTTGAGATGCTAAAATGAATGGATCCTTTGCAAAGGATATGTGGCTGTGATTAAAATTAACCAGCGTAAAGCCATCCTCTACCTTCACACCGTTACCTTTAACTGCCCACTCACACCTGAATATTGGGACGTAGAAGCCATTGTAGTCTAGTAATATAATATCAACTACTCTCCCATAGTAGGATACAACGTCGACCACCTGAGCTGTGTCCTTTGCACTAGATCTACACATTGCTGTTGCTTCATAGTAAACACCACTATTCTGACTTAGCCTATGCACCACATTTGTGTGAAATCGTAGCCCATTCACAATGTAGCCTGTGTAAGATCTGGCTATACTACGAGGACCATAAGCCAGCCACTTCAGAGTGTCTTCCTCATCAGGTGAATCAATAGATATCTAAAATTTATTCCATTAAAAATTGTTAGCTACACAACATGGTATAAAATCGAATTGAAACATATACAGTACTAGCAGACCTGTTGCTTTAGCCACGCTGCAAATTTTTCAGTGTGCATACGCCATAAATATGTTGCATCCCTTTGACATCTACTATTCGAGTCTTGTAGATGTTGTAAATGAGCACTTGCAAATGGAAAAAGCAAACCTCAACACTGAAATCTTATAAAAGTCAACATATGGATCCACCATGGCCGTGTTATATATACTAAGAGAAACTTACTCAACATATGGATCCACCATGGCCGTGTTCTGTATTACAGCAAGATGAGCTATTTTCAACTCTGCTTCTGAAAATTGGAATGAGCGGGCGGCTGATATAGGACGACCTTCGAGGATGGACTTACTCTCATACTCAGTGTTTCTGTCCTCTTTTTCTTGCACATTTGTTGTAGTAGTCAAGAATGCCGAGCAGAACTTCATGCACTCATCCGCAAGATAAGACTCAGCTATACACCCCTCTGGTCTTGCTGTGTTTCTGACATAGTCTTTCAACACTTTCATATACCTGTTTTAAAAGAACATAGAATTTGATTAGTAAGTCCATTAGGAAGATTAATAATTTTTTCAGTGGAGAACATACCTTTCAAATGGATACATCCATCGGAAATGGACCGGACCACCAAGTCTAGCTTCTCTGCCTAGATGCACACACAAGTGAACCATGATGTCGAAGAAACTTGGTGGCCAAAATCTTTCAAAAATGCAGAGAGTCTCCACGATTTCAGATTCCATTTGCTGAAGTTGTTCCATATCGATTACTCGTTGGCATAGAAGGTTGAAGAAAGCGCATAAGCGGAGAATGGCTACCCTAGGACCCTTAGGTAGTAAGCCCCTGATTGCTACTGGCAGTAGTTGTTGCATTAGGACGTGATAATCATGAGATTTGAGTCCCAACACCTTACACTCCTCTAATGATACACAACTAGATATATTAGCACAGTAGCCATCAGGACCTTTAAAATCATATAGCCGCTTACAGAAGATGTGTTTCTCTGACTTTGATAAAGACCAGGGAGCTGGTGGAAGTAATGTCCTTTTACCCTGAGCTTTTGGATGCAAATCCTTCCTGATACCAAGACTTTCAAGATCCTTTCTAGCCTTTAGACCATCCTTTGAATTGCCACAATGTAACAATGTCGCAATCAAGCTTGCAGCCACATTCCTCTCCACATGCATAACGTCTAGATTATGCCGAACAGGGAGCTCCTTCTCATGACAAAGCAAATAAAGAAAAATATCAGAACAGCTCTTACAGACTTAAACAGTTAGTAAATGTTTAATTTTAAACATACCTCCCAATAAGGCAATGAGAAAAAAATGGAACGTTTTTTCCATCTAGACAATTCCTCTTCGTCTTTATCTCCTACATCTTCATCCTCATCAGATCCACTTAGTTCATCTTCCTTATCAGATGGTATGTCAACTCGAGTAGCCCTCTTTTTCCCAGACTGTTTTCTATTACCAAAAACATTCTTGTAATTTCTCAACACATATGAGACATTCCTGCCTGTGAGTACCCTTCCCTTCGTCCCATGTTCCGTTTTCCCATCAAACCAAGCCTTCTTTCCTCTAAAACTATGCAAGGGAGGCAAACTTTTCCGGTGGCCCATAAATACAAACTTCCTACTATTCTTCAGCCACAAACTATCTGTGTGCTTCCCGCATATAGGACAACCCATTTTACCCTTCACTTTACAACCAGCAAGATTCCCGTAAGCCGGGAAATCACTAATAGTCCAAAGTAGCATTGCCTTAAGGGTAAAGGTAGTCTTACTAACTGCATCATACGTTGGCTCACCTATTGACCACAACTGTTTTAAATCTTCAATCAACGGCTCTAAGTAAACATCTATACTATTACCCGGCTGATGTGGTCCTGGAATCAGCAGACTGAGCATTATGTTCTCCTCCTTCATACATAGGTCAGGAGCCATGTTGTAATTCACCAGTAACACAGGCCAGCAACTGTATCGGCTGTTCTTCATACTAAAGGGATTAAACCCATCTGTTGAAAGCCCAAGTCGCAAATTCCTCTCCTCCGCTGCAAACGACGGATACTTGTCATTCATTGACTGCCAAGTAACAGAGTCTACTGGATGTCGGAGTTTCCCATCTGTGCTCTTGTTATTGAAATGCCATCGTAAATCCATTGCAAGTTTCTCCGATCTGAACATCCTTTTCAGACGAGGTATCACCGGAAAATATCTCAAAACCTTCTGTGGAACACCCTTCTTGATTTCACCAGTATGCATGTTGGTCTTCCATCTAGACGCTTTACATGTTGGGAAACTCTCAGCCGTCTTCAGCTTCTTTCTAAATAAGCAGCAGTCGTTAACACAAGCATGAATCTTTAGATATCCCATATCAAAAGTTTTCAAAAACTTCTTGACATCATAAGTTGATGTGTGCAGCACATTGTCTTCAGGTAACATATTTGGCAATGTTTGCAGCAAGTCATCAAAGCTCTTGTCTGACCACCCATTCTGAGACTTAATCCTAAACAAAGAAACTACAGCTGATAGCTTGCTATGACTAGAACACGTCGGATACAAGGGGGTTTCAGCCTCTGCAAGTTTTGCTAAAAACTCATCTTCTTTCCTGTCCTCACCCTCAACTGACTCACGTAACTGTGAACCCCGGTTGGCTAAATCCTCATCTACAAAGTTTGCAGCTTCATATAAACTAAGAATCTCAGCATTCCAGCATCTATCTTTAACATCCACTACATCAACAGAGCTACCATCTCCATGGTGAAACCAATCCGTCCGTACCTTGTAAGCATCATCCATTCCATTTATAACCAAATGAGAGACAACCTCCTCACTTGTATGGCGATACAGATTACGACATCGGGCGCATGGACATACAATCTTCCCATTAACTCCTAACTTATCAGTAACACCATTGACAAAAGCTCGGGCAGCTCTCTCGTATGCAGAATCAACTCTTAAGTTCATGAAAAAAAAAGTTATGACGCGAATTTTTGGAATTCTATAACCTGAACACTTAGGGAAATGTACATACCTACTTATATGAACCCACGACTTGTCCAACATTATTAGGACCCTTGCCAAAATTCCAAAAAGTGTACATGGTTCAAGCAACAATGACAATATAAATTTTGCTTCAATGTCTAAACCGCAAACAACTAGGTAAATGTCTACAAAAGTATACAAACTATTAGATAATGTGAATAAGTGATCGATGTGTCTAACCTCGACAGAATATAGAAGACGCAAGCTTGTGAAGTCACGAACCCGCACCTGCAAAACAAAAAAAGAACTGATTAATGGAAACAAATATGAACCGATAACAATGAAATTAATCAGAACTTGAATCAATCGAATCTAACACCTATTTACTTTCACAACTTCAATCAATCAAAACTAAGACCTATATACATGCACAACTTGGATCAATTGAATTTAAGACCTCACTCTTAAATTAGAGTCTCGGATTTGAAATTGGAGATGATGATGGCTGAATCCAATTGTATACTCTGTTAGGATGAGCGACGAGATTACGGATGGTGAAAGATGAGAGATCGAGGCGGAGATGGTGGAGAGAGGTTGTGGAGAGGAATGGAAGATGGAGAAAACGCGGCGGAGATGGTGGAGAGATGATGTGGGGAGGAAGGGTTGGTGGGCGATGGAGTCGTAGATGGTGGAGAGAGGATGTAGAGAGGAAGGGAAGATGGAGAAACGAGTCGGAGATGGTGGATAGAGCTTTGAGCTCGATGGAGGTGGAGAAGAAAGGGAAGACGGAGAGAACGAGGTAAGTAAATCCGATCCCTTTCTTTTTTTTTTTTTAATGCTATCAAAAGTATATGTTCTTAAAACATACCGCCTAAATCCATTTTTTTCACTAAGTGTTGGCGCTTATTCTAAAAACTTGGGTGATTAGTGAGTTTTTTTTTTCACTTTACCGAATTTTCGGCATAGCATAAGTAAAGTGCTATAACTTTGCGAGGCAGACTTCCAAATACCTTTCCATAGCAGTTAGGAAAATTGTGCTATCTTAATCTGCTATGAATACCTATATTTGTTGTAGTGACAATGATATTGTTTGTATAGCTTAGGTATCTTAAGACAAAAGTTAGTGTATGGTTTCTTTAAGAGATTCCTTGAATCATAGCATGCCTATCTATAAATACTGATATATACACTATATAATATTGAAAATTAGAGTGGAAATCAGGTTCTTTACTTAAACATGGTTTAACAATTTGTCTACGTGCTCTTTTGGAAACACAAACAAAATTCGTTTTTTTTTCTCAAAATTAAGTTTTGCTTTCTTTGTTTTCGAAGGCATATGAAATTTTGATATCTTATGCACAAAATGTATACATTTAAATTTCGCCGATGAACTTGCACATTTTCTTTAGATGGTTGACATTTTGACGAAATAAATCTGAGGGGTTACTATTAATGATGGATAGTTTGAGAGCACACCAAATTCAAGATTTCAGGCATAATTATAGACACATGAACGTGTCTTAATAATTGAGATTTAGCTTCCAAGGTAAAGTTGTATGCTAAAATTGAACATTGTGATACCCTTTCTTGAAGGCAGCAATTAATAATTATAAGAAGTGATTAAGTAATAAAATTAAGATTAAGTGGGTGACAAAGTATCATGGGGTCTGCGATCTATGTAATTATGGAGACTGGTAAATTCTCACTGCAGATCAAAATTTGGATTAACAGAAAGTCTAACGTCTGATTTATGTAAATGTGGACCCTCTTTGATACGTTATTGTCTCCACAACCATAATATTAGCATAAAAATATCTTTGATTTGTTTGGACCGTCATCATTGGTTTATACTTTACAGTTTGCGTTCAAAATCATTATTGCAGATATACTTTTACCACTAAGAAAACACATGTGTACTTATATATATATATATATATATATATATATATAGTGCTCGCCTTATCATTTATTCATTTAGAAATGACCACACAAAATTTAATTTTTAATTAAAACAAAAAACCACAAATATCGCATTTTCTAAAAACAATAGGTAATATTTAAACAGACTATTTAAAAAATGTTATAGCTACTCATAATATCGAAAATATTTTATAATCACATAAATAACTATTTTCTAAATCAATATGACATAGATCTACAAAATATGCGCTTACAAAAATATAATTTATATAAATCATGATTAATAAATTTTCTTTATTTTTAAAGTTAATATTTAAAACTTAAAATAACGCCAACTGTCTTAAACGGCTAAACCAATCTACGATTAACGAAAAGAACTTTTAGAATCACCATTTTTTGGGTTATTCCATCAAATATGTAAAATATTTATCAAGTACAAATGAGTTGAACAAGTAGATTAATAATTTCTACTATGAACTAACAAAATTGTATGAACATAAAAATAATTATGTTCTTTCAAACCATGGATCAAAATCTAGTTTAAATATAAAATACAGTATTTTTAATTTGATTTTAGTCCGGAAACTGATCCAAATGAAAGTGGGAAGCCCATTAACCATACTACTGCGGCCTTGCGGAGTCTCTATTAAAACAACATATCAACAAGGAAAAAATATGTAGAGAGGGAGAACTAGGGTTACCACCATGATCCGAAGAAGTCTCCGTCTCTGCAACAAGAGGAGAACCTATGTTGTTCCTTTGGATCTGCAGATCGAGATTCTTAGCCGGTTGCCTTCAAAATCCGTAGTTAGGTTTATGCTCGTATCTAAATCATGGCAAGAAATCATTTCAAGCAAGAGTTTCATCAGATTGCGATCCTTGACTCAGCCTTTGCGTTTCCTACTAGCTTTACACGATAGAGATAACCAAACTGGACGCCTAAGTTGCAGCTTCTTCTCTTCTTCTTCGCTATCGTCGTCATCACCATTGATATCAACCACTTTTCTATCCAGAATAACATTTCCTCTCCGTAGAGCCTCGTACCCTAGTTATTACGTCAATGGTCTGATCAACGTGGGTGAGATCATATGTAACCCTTGCACCGGAAAGACCATATCATTACCAAAGCTTGTCAAAACAACAGCCACTAGTAAACCAAGGCTAGCCAGACGCTTTTTCGGATATGATCCTGTCAATAATCAGTACAAAGTGTTGTGCATCACCCCGGATCTTGCAGGACATGCAACACTCGAGTTTAATCACTATCAAATATTCACATTGGGAGCTAAACCTAAAACATGGAGATTCATCGATTGTGGAATTCCTCACGGCATTTGGTGTAACGGTCTGTGTATTGATGGATTTGTGTACTACATTGCGAGCACGGACGTAGGAATGATGTGTCTGATGAGATTCGATTTGAACTCTGAGAAGTTTAATATCTATGCTAGAGTATCTGAGGAAATGAAAGCTTTGTATTTTCATCACAACGGTTCTAGAACTTTGATAAACTACCATGGCAAAGTAGCCATAGCCATTCAACCTTCTCACTCAGTGCCTTCAATTGATTTGTTCGTTTTCGAAGCAGGAAAACAAGACTACAAAGAAAAGTCTTTCTATAATCTTCCCCAGCTTCATTTACGTATGAAATGCGTTAGTAATCATATGGGTGACATTATTTTTGCACCTAGCTGTTCCAGAAGTGAGTTTAGTGTTATCCACCATGATGTCAAGGGAGCTATTTTTACGAAGATGAAGCTTGAAGTTGATGTAAAGCAAGATTGGTTTAATGATTCAAGTTGTTTCGTGGATTACGTAGAGAGTCCCATGCTGATTAAAGCTAGGTAGAGTTATTATTTCCTTGTTTTTGTTTTGGGATGTTGCCACTAAATTTCATGGCTCTTTATCTCAAAATGTTGTTTTCTTTTGGTTGCATTCACTATTTCCTCTTTTCAAATTTATGTCTACTTAAACTATTTCTAATCCCAGATGCGGTTTTTCTATATTATTATGTCACAACCTGTGCTATGAACACAAATTTTGAATCGGATTGTCTACAACTAGTTAATCTACTTAAAAGATGAAGACTGGTCATTCTTTAAGCCGAAACTACAGAATTTCTCCCTTTTACGTTCTCAATTTACTTATTGGTCAATATTTTTGTATCATGTTCTTTAAATGTCTGAACCGATAGTCTTGCAAAAAGTACCAAACTCGCGGTATTATTTTCTTCTCATGTAGACTCTAGGTTCTAAACTGGATGGTTAGACCATCCTCTTAACATCATCTTAATAACATTATAGCTTCTGATGTAAAAAAGAAGAACACAGGCTTCACAACCATGATCCAATATAAATAATACTCTGCATATCTTAATAACATTATAGCTTTTGTCTTTGTCGTATAGAAAGAATTGGTTGGAGGAAATGGTCTAAACTGTGAAGAACTATTAGTGCTTGCACTTTGATCAAATTTGTGTAAGCTATCTTGATTTTTGGTGGTAAATGTATTATGTTTCAGTAGTGTATCCTTGGGTCATCCGCATAGAGGCGTGGAGTAGTGTATATTGTTCATGGCATGTGTGTACTTAGAATCTGCAGTGCTTATTTATGTTCCAGCGTCGTTATTTCCGTTCTTTAAGCATTACTAGCTGCTGTTAGCAAAAGGTACTCAGTTTTGAACCGCTTGTTTTGTCTGTTGCAAAATTTGTCTCTGTTTCAATACCCGGAGTTGTATTCCCTTTGTTTCTCTGGTATAAACTCAAATAATAACCTAGACTTGTTGTTTACTAAATGAGAGAAAAGCATTCATTGGTTCTTAGCAAAGTCGTTTTGATTCTTTCACAAGTGTTTGATGTTCTTATAGTTCTGTTGCTCAATATTATATTTCTCCTGGTTGAAAAAAGACAGAAGCAAACGCATATCACATTGTCACACCACCAAGAAATGAAACACTTGCTAAAAAAAACAAGAGAGTGCCTAATAAGATCATTTACATTAAGTAACCAAACCAAACCAACCAAACGTCTTCAATCATCACACAAGCGTTATCAATCAGTGTCCGAATCAGACGACGAATCGTTTCCATCTGTAACATCTCCTTTCTTCTGCGCTGCACCTTCCTCCTTTTCATAAGCCTTGACGATGTCATCGACAGGAACTAAAGGAAGATAACCAACCACAGGGTAACCCATCTGAGTCATGTCCGTCACCAGATCGTTGTAAATACCAGACACGTGTGCAGCCACGGGAAAAGCTTTGTTCCCCACTGCATGAATCGGTTTAAACCGGTTGAGTTTAGCCCAGACTCTAACCGAGTTAGTCACAAGGAAACACTTGTACTCGGCTGCAGCATAGTTAAAAGCACCTCTGGGACCACCGGTACGAGCCTCTTTCACAAAGCGTTGAGCCTTCTCTGTAGTCGTCTGGATCAACACATTAGCTCGACTTACTACTTTCTTAGCCACTGGAGGAGCATGCTTATCAAACTTGTCCGAAGCTTCACCCACCTAGAAAGTTAACAAAAGAAATTAGGTCATCAGATCTAACAATCAAAATATGAGATCAAGAAACATCTTAACATGTTTACCTTGTGATCTAGAAAGAGGAGGAGGGTATCTGGAACATTCTTGAGTTTATTGTAGACAGGGGTGACGACGGTGGTGACGGCTCCTTCCACCTTCCCCACCGCTGGTTTAAGAGGACCAGAGTTTTGTTTTGCGTAGTCGTAAAGGCTCGAGAGGCTAACAAGAACATGGATCGCCGCAACTCTCACGAACCCTAGGTGTTTCAGACCTAGCTCCTGGCTGTTCTTCTTATCCGTCTCCATCTAGATCAAAGAAACAACCAAACGTATGATGAGAGATCACACTGAGATACCAACAATAGAAAAAAAAGAAGAAAGTGAGGAGTGTGATCTTTACCTGATCGTTCTTTATTTGAGATTTCTACCAACGACTCTTTCTCTTTTTTTTTGCTCTTCGGAGTTATCGCCTGTCTTCTTGAAACAGCAAGTATCTTCACAACACGTTGAGGAATGAGAGGGACTGGTTAAAAGAAACCAAGGGGAGTGGACTCGTCCACGTGATCTAACGGTCGAGAATAGATCTGGTAGTGTGGGCCTCCAAACATAAATAATCGTTTTCTCGAAACTCGTGTCGTGTGTGGATGTTTCTAGTATTTAGCCGGCCCAAATTGTTCTAGGGGATTCCGGCAAGAACACGTGTCCGCTTCCAGGTCTCATAGTAATCGTATAAGCATTAAGGTTTTTTGATTAGTCGGTTATCTAATGAAATCATTTTTAACGGAAGTAGCTTATCATCTAATCATTAAGATATTTGATCCCTGCATTTAATTATACTAGATCTTTTTTTTCCGCGCTTCGCGCGGATAATTGCTTTCTATATGTAATTGTTGATTTTTTATATGAATATCAAATATTATAGACTATAGTTGCTTTTTATATTTAATTGTTGATTTTGTTGTATTATTTTTATATAATCTCTTGTTATATTTAATTGTTGATTTTGTTTTATATTGAAAGTATTTAAATTCAAAGAAAGTGTTTTTTCTTGTTTTCTCTCGTTTAAAGGGTTTTCATAGTTTTATTTCAAAACACTTTTGATGAATTGTAATAGATAAGTTTTTATTTTTGTGGTATTGGACTTTTAATAAGCTAAGGTGGATCAATATATAATTAAATGTAAGAAATAGTAGTGTACATAATTTTTTTATAACGACTAATTTTATTAAACTTAGGTGGAGTTTACATAATCCTTCATGAAGAGGATGAACAATTAAAGTAAGTACATTGTAATAACATACAAATAAATTGTCATTCGGAATTCTAGCTTTAGACAAAAGATCCACCACCTAATTTGTCTTTCTTCGCGTCCAAGTAAATGAGATATCTTCAAATCTTTGCACCCACCAGCATTTTTCCATGATCCAGTTATAAGCTCCAAAGTGAAGATTACCACTCTTTATAACATAATATGAAGTCAGTAGCTAAGGTGTAACATAATATGAAGTTCGTAGCTTATAACCTATTAATAGGCTTGTGGTTAAAAAAACATAATAATAAGCTAAGGTAGATCAATAGCTAGTTAAGAAGTTCGAAGCTTTTGTTCGTGCATTTAAAAGCAAATAATTATTTTAATCCATAAATCTCGAATCAAAGCAACATATTTTTGTATCTCTTACCAATCTTTTCAAGTTGTAAAGCCATTGTATATATATATATATATACTTTTAACTATCTTCTTAACTCTTATCAGAATTTTGGGTTTCTTCTATGATTTTCATCAATGAAGTAATGTTTGGTAGAGAAACATATAGTTGTTCCTAAATGAACAATGGTTTTGAGAAGTACAAAAGAACAGCTATTAACTTTTGACCTTGGCTTTTGTTAATCATCATAAGCTTGTAGATTTTCATCTTATAATTTATCCATATCTAGCTTGTTCAGACTTAAGAGTACACACAAAAAATAAGATGATGACTACATAACCTGACAGATTTCTATTTGTTTCATGAACTATTCTTGGACCATCAAGAGATGCAAGTCCAAACACGGACCATCAAGAGAAAGCAATGGTGATCGGTCTCTTGTGGTGCCTCTTTGATCGTGCTACTACCAATGAGGAGGACCCTGGCCGAATCCACATAATACTTGCAACGATAGGACTGGTTTATGTAGTGCAACATGTCTCGACATATGTTGTGATACGAACTGCCATAAAAGTTTAGTGGTAGCATGGGGTTTGTTTCTTCGTCGGTGCTTTTCATTTGTGCCAATGCCATGCCATGACCCTTGGTAAAGCCGGTTTACAAAATTGTAAGCGGATTGCTTTTATTATTAGTTATTTAAATAGTGTGATGATAAATATAATATTTATTTTAACTATTAGCCCTTTCAAAGTCTAAAGGTCATTACTAATTTTTAATTTGGTAGCCTGCGGTACAAACATCCACTTACCATTTAATCCAATTTCTAATCGTTTTATTATTGGGTTATGGTGGCAAAGTTTCGATAATAACCTGGATGGTTTTTGTTGGACAGACTAAGTATATTATTTTGAAACTCTTACTGAACATAGGGCGGGGAACATAGGGACATATGGGGTCAAGTGATCCCACTAAATTGGAAAAAAAAAATCTTTAGTGTATTTAAAAAAAACAAATACTATAATATTTAGTTAAAATTTGGCATTTGACTCCATTAATTTATGTCAAAGTTCTCATATACCTCCAATAATTTATAAAAAAGTTTATTTTTGTTATAATAATACATATATTTTTAATTTAAATATTAAATTTAAATATTATAACTCCAGTTAAAAATATTTCCTCAGGTACTAACTGAACGTATGTTTTGTTTGCTAACATGACATGAGAGAGAACAATCTTAAAATAACCTTTAAGAGCCCGAGTGCATGAGTTATTTTTAATTTGGCTGGATGTTGGGAAAACTAATGAAATTAACCGTTTATGACTACAATGACTACAACAAAATTCTCTCAAATTCATCCTTATGAGTATTCCCTCTCCCTATTCTTACACAGCACAGCCTCTCTCTCCCCCACACACACTCTTCTTAATCTCCTAATTGGTTTGCATTGAACTTGATACTCCTTGTCGCTACCGGCACAACTGATCGGTGGGATGAGAAAATCTCATGTCATACGTCTAAGCATAAGAGGCTACATGAAGCATCAGATTTTCCCTCGATCTAGCCAAAGATGCCATTTCATTGCTCTTTACTTCATCTCCAGCTTATGATTCTCAACTACTTGTCCACCGTCTTTTCCGTGCTGGCCGCTTTGGTTTCACCTCTGAATCCATCCACGAAGCCTTCAATTTTTGCAGAAGACAGTGTCTCAAGCACCATGTTCTTTACTCCTGTGGTGTATTTCTCCGTGGGCATTAGAAGTTTGAAAAGTTTACTAACTGCGTTTCTCAACCGTGTTTCCATATTTGGTTTCTGCAAGGTCAAAGCTACTCTTCTCCTCAGTTACATCTCGGTTCTTGCCAATAGAACCATGAACAGGCTCCCCAACTCGGCCATTAGTGCCCTTTCCCTTCTCTTAAAATTTTCAAGATGTCGATAATGCTTGGCAGTGACAGCATCATCTCTCTCTTTGTGGACTGCCCAACTCTTCAAATTCGTTTGTCATCCCTTTGATTTTGTAGCTCATCACCACTCACCAGAGGAAGCCTTTTACTTGCGTCTTTTGGTGGCGTTAGGCTGTTGTGGGATCCGTTCCTGTAATTTCTTGCTTCATTCGTTCCTTTTGAGCCTGAAAATGGCGTGATGAATGAAAGAAACATTACTGACTATGAGGCACAATAAAAGTGACCAAAACAAAATTATGAGACATATTATTAGGTGAGACAGGCGATAGAACAATAAACAGCGCAAGGTATATTGCATTCACGATAACCATCCTACGTTAAGTCTGTAAACTTTTTTTTTAAGCCTGTAAACTTGTATGAGATTAATAAAGTAAATTCGTTGGCTGGATATTGCTTCTATGCTTTCATGGCGATCTCACCCAAGCTCCGGTAGTTTCCTGAAATGGATTCCGTTAGTGTTTATGGTACTTAAAAAGCAGCATTATTTATAGGTAGTTTTTAGTATATGACAAAATATGAATGCTATATATACATCTCAACATATTTTGTGAAAAACCTATATGCTTGTCTTTGGAAATTAGCTAATAACTTGAAACTCTTTGGAAATTAGCTAATAACTTGAAATTGAGACCTAAGTGAACCTGCTTCGTTGCGGATTTGGTTTAAAGGTGTTAAGACGGTGAACATTGATAAAGACGTGGATGAGCTTTGCCTGAGAAGGAAAATAATGAACCGGATTAAGAAAAAAAACTCAAAATCTGGAACCAAATACTAAAATAAGGATCCAGAACCTTGGATCAATAAGTAGCATATCCACGCCCATCAGCTCACGCCGCGTGAGTGGCAGTAAACGACGGCGGAGATGGGCTGGTGGAAGTAGCGGCGGCTGAGATCCTCGGAGATGAGCTGGTTTGGTTTGCACTCAAGAGAGAAAATCAGTATATAGGAAAGAGTAAACGGAATCGAAATCATAAAGAAGAGATTGATGGATCGAGATGTAATGGAGTATTGATTATGGAGATGAGGATCGAGAGAACTGAAACGATAGAGAGGAAACGGCGAAGACGAAGAGATAGAGGAGAGAGCATCGTGTTATCCGTCTCAGGTTTTTTTTTTCTAATTGTACCAGTAGATTGAAACCGTGAAGCCCAATAAAACCACATTAAAGCCCATACAAAAGCAACATCTTTAGGAGATCATACGTGTATTATTGAAATGTTTTGATTGGCCGAATAAATTTGTCGACGTGGACACTGTGAAATCACTCTATATCGGGCTTTTAGTATAGGATAGGTTTGCACTCAAGAGAGAAAATCAGTATATAGGAAAGAGTAAACGGAATCGAAATCATAAAGAAGAGATTGATGGATCGAGATGTAATGGAGTATTGATTATGGAGATGAGGATCGAGAGAACTGAAACGATAGAGAGGAAACGGCGAAGACGAAGAGATAGAGGAGAGAGCATCGTGTTATCCGTCTCAGGTTTTTTTTTTCTAATTGTACCAGTAGATTGAAACCGTGAAGCCCAATAAAACCACATTAAAGCCCATACAAAAGCAACATCTTTAGGAGATCATACGTGTATTATTGAAATGTTTTGATTGGCCGAATAAATTTGTCGACGTGGACACTGTGAAATCACTCTATATCGGGCTTTTAGTATAGGATAGATTCTTCGTAATTCCATGATCGAATCTGTATTTGAGCATAGAGAAACAATGACAGAAATTTGACAAAAGGATTTACACAAGTATACTATAAACTAATCCAGAAGGATCACCAATAAGCATAATTATATTCCCAGCCTTTAATGCAATATATTCTCTCCCTAAAAGCCATAAAAAATTTTAGTATTTTTTTTGTTAAAGTTAAAAACTAGTTCTTAAATTACGCTAAAAATTTTATCTTTAAAAATCCACATTAATCATGGTCTAAAAGCATAAAAATAATAGTATACGCGGGGTGAACTGAATGCAAAATGGCGAAAAGAAACGATAAAGCAAATGTGACCTTTAATGCAACAAGTCTCATACCAAAAGTCACAAAGATATTACTTATGCATGAAAATAGTCAAAAATGAAAACAAGCATGAAATTGGTATTTAGGAGAGATATGACGATGCTATAAGTGAAACAAGCATGAAAATGGTATGTGGGAGACGAACCGAAGCAAAACAGGAGAAGAAACAATAAAGCAAGTGGCCGCATCTAATATGGATTATGGAGTTATTAATATCATAGCCAGTGGTGTGACCTTTTACCTTTACTGCAATAAGTCTCATAACCATAGGAACAATAGGAACTCAAGTCATTTACACTACAAGTGTACAACAATAGGAACTCTCATCTCAAACCTTAAATGATAAAAGTGTCTTGTTATAAGAAATTCATGTTTTAGAGTATGCATCAGCCTATAAATAAATCATGAGACTCAAAGGTAACAAAAGAATAAACTATTTACAGTATTGGAAGGGAGAAAAAATGAAAAAAAAAGACTAAACCTTGCGAAAAAAAAAACTGCCATTCTTCAGAGCCACCAATCAGGGACTTTCAACCTCCGGTGTCTATGTACAGCGAGCTTGACATCAGGGATCTTGTGTTTCACCTGTCTCCACAACATGTTAACTGCGTCTTCTCTCTTGGGAGGGTACTGAAACTCGAAATGATGAGATACATTCTTGAGACGTTCCCACATTTTCAGCCATTTCTCCTTGGGAAACTGGCGGAGGTTGCTGAGTATGAAGCCTGGCTCAAGCGCCTCGTTCGCTGAGAAGAAGACTGAGAACTCTGAGTAGTCTATCTCATCTTCAAAAGGCAGCTCGATTTTGTCGCTTATGATTACCGGAATGCAGTGACTGACGATGGCATCAAATAGTCGGCATGAAGATGGAGTGTCTCCAGCTGGATGCAGACAAAATTTTGATGATCTCATCCCTTCCGTTGACTGGTGACATGCAAAAAGAAAGAAAAAAAAAAGAAGAAGAATGACTATCACAGTGAAATGAAATACAAATTGATGATAAGTTAGATATGCTTCCAACCTAAAACCAATAATGATAAGTGGAATACCTCATCCATTTTATATATTAATTAGATCCCGTCCAACATCCCGACGTTGTCTCTAGCTAATACTAATGGACACAAAAACAAAGATACAACCAAGAACTAACCAACATAAGAACCAAAGATAGAAACCTTAAGCTCCCTAAAACACTCTAACATCTAAACACATATCACTATCTATTTGTACTCATTAACCAACTGCTATTGCACATTGTATTGATTTAGGGTTTTCATGAAACCTTGCCAAGAGTAACACTTTGATATAAGAAGAGCTTACCACTTTGATGTTTTGCGTTGTTGGTATACTTTTAACATAGTGAACATCAGAGTTACCAGCTAGCAACTTCTCCAAGCGGATACGGATTTTACCATCAGCTTTCCTCACTGTATTCCCACGGAAGTAAAGAAGCGTACTGCGAGCCTCAAAGGGATCCAAAGCACCATCATCAACAACAACATCCTCTGTAAAAGACTCAACAACATGTACATAGGGCGAAACCACGTCCTTATCTAGATTTGCAATCTCTTTTGGGTAACGCCCAAAATCAACGAGAATAAGGATTGACGCGTTCACTTGTTGCCTCAAGAATCTGAAAGCGTTAGGATGCGTCATCGGAATCACATGGTCCCTACCGCCTGAACGTTGCCAATACTTTGAATTCTCAAGATACTCTATTAACTCAACCTGACAACAACACGACAAGACAATGCACCATAAGATCATTGTCTGAAGGGCATTGCTATTTGACCTTTTACCTGTAATAGCCGGTCAAGTTCAGTATCTGGATCGGTCATGTTCTTCCCGTGAGTATTGAAGCTCAAGGAAGAGAAGAAAGGGACGTAGAAGGCATCAGCCAACTCCGGATCAAGAACCCTAACCGCCTCTTTCTCCTCTTCATCGCCTCCGTTGTTAAGAAGCGAGGCCATGAGCCAGTACTCGACGCTGTGCTGCCGCCCGACCCCAGAGGTCTGATGCCAGGAAGGGAGATTCTCGGCGGTGATGGGCTCGACGTCTGAGATGTTAGGATGCATCATGGCGAGATTGAATTTGCGTGGGAGGTCGTACATGAAGACACGGAGAGGTTGGCCTTTGGTGGAGGTGGTGTTACAGGGAGGGGAAGGTTTACCGAGCTGAGAGAAGTAAGGTGTTGGATCGATGGTGCCCATGTAGATTGAGTAGGAAGCAATGAGGAAGGCGAAGAGGACGATGATGCTTATGGTTTTGCCGTACATTTCTTGTTCTTCTTCTTCTTCGTCAAATTGGTGAGATTTGGATCCAATCTGTTTCGTGTTTTGATTGCAACGAGGAATGTATCGAGTCGTAAAGCAAGAGATTCTTTCAGTCATTTGAATAATATTTTTTTTTTTCATCTGAATAATAAAATACTTGATCCATGGATCAAGAGTCTGTTACCAAAAAAAAACAGAGGATCATAGAGACAAAAGCTGAGTCGACAAACCTAAGCAATACTACTTTAGCTAAAAATGTTTCATTTCTTCTAAAACAATCACAAACACGTTTTTGATTATGGATCTACTATCAATCCAAAACATATAAAATGCGGTTAATCCCGCCGTTGAACAATCTATTACAGATATTTGAATTTTGATTTTTGAACCAAATAAGTTGACGAGGGGACATGGCCAATTACTATGTTGATAGTTTGTAAGGTTATGGATTCAGATGTTGATAGTTTGTAAGGTTAATACACGAGAGGAGGCGAGAGCAAAGACATTCTAAAACCGCTACGCCACAAGAAAAGTCGTATTCCTACGCGTTGGAATTTTTCGAGATATATTTCTTTTAGGTCAATTTGAGCCTGCTCCAAAGCACTTATGTTATATTGTAGTACATTTACTTTGTTAATGATATCTTAACCACGTGCTAGTGGTCGGGTGGTAGCATTGCATTTCAGCATCGCTAAACGAGCTGAATTCGAATCCGATTACACTCAGATATCCATAACACGTAACCACTAGTGATTTAACATTCTTTCGCCGGAGAGTGGTTTACCGCTTTTTTTTGTTAATGATATCATCCCCTGTTTGAGCTTGTTCCCAAGCACTTCTGCTCCAAAACAATTTTAATTAGTCAAATATATTTTATTTAAGTTAAGTATACTGTCACTGTGTCCCACATTACTGAAAACAGAAAAAAGCATCTTTTATTTTATTTTATTTTGTTATTCACTTCAATTTTCCTAACTACTACAGAATTAGGAAGAAGCAGCTAAAAATTAGATGAAAAGAAACGGACAATTACGTAATTAATCAAAAAACGTGGGGACTATTTAAAGTAACTTTTTGGACCCACCTAAAAAAACCATTTTTTCTCTCCGACACACTCAGCGTCATCGACGGTCTGCACGTTCCCGTTCCGTTTCACCGTATTATATCAACGTAAAAACAAAAATTTGATCCATCCTTTGTCTTTTTAAAATACTCGATTTCTCAATCTCAAATCTAAACCACAGTGATGGCGTTATCGAGGAGGCTGAGCTACGGAGACGTCACTGGCTTCAAGTTCCTCTTCTCACTCGCTTTCCTCTACGCTTCAATGGCAGCCATTGCTTACTTCGTCCTCCACATGAAACATATCTCGCCGCTTCCCTTTGACGCGCCTCTCGATCAGTTCTCCGAAGCTAGAGCCGTCGAGCACATTCGTGTCTTGTCCGAAGAGAACAGCGGTCGTCAGGTGATTCGACGTCGTTTTCTTCCCTCTCTCTCTCCTAAAAGAAAAAAGCTGTTTCTGATGGATTTTGTACATTCGTAGGAAGGACGACCTGGGCTTAGAGAAGCTGCAGCTTACATAAAAACACAGTTGGAGATGGTCAAGGAGAGAGCTGGTCCTAATCTAAGGTTTTGCTTTTTGACTGAATCAAACAAAAAAGTGGTTCCAATTGTTTTTTTTTTGTCACGAGTTGTTTAATAAATGCTCACTCCAACTAACATCTGTGCACTCATTTGATATATCATAGTATATTAATTGATTCCAAAGTACCAAAAAGAATGTTCCTTTTTTCTTATCTGAAGCTGAAAATAAATGCTTCTTGTGTAGGGTTGAGGTGGAGGAGGCTCAGGTGGATGGCTCCTTTAGCATGATGTTTATTGGCCACAGCATATCACTTGGATACAGAAACCATACTAATATCCTTATGCGGTATTGATTTTGCTAATCCAAAATATTCTTACAAGTTGTAAAGTTTGTTCTAGCCAAATATTGCAGTTACCCTTGTTCAGCTTTTTCTTCTTTTGTTGGTTCACAAGTTTGGCTGAGACCATGATGCAAAGTAAAGTCCATTGTGTTAGATTCGTTCTTTGTAATTATCATTCACTTTAGGACTTCCTTGTTTGTGTTATTTTATTCAGTCATCAACAGTGAATGATTGTGTCCCCACGTATTAATGCTAAACATTTCATCGTTTTGCTGTTTTCTTGCAGTATCTCGTCAATGAATTCTCATGACACGGATGCATCTGTATTGATGAATGCACATTATGACAGCCCTATCAACTCCCCTGGAGCTGGTGACTGTGGGTCATGTGTAGGTGCGTTTGTTACATCTCTTTAGTTTTTCTTTTCATTTATACCACTATAACATCACGGCTTTGTGTCTCTCTGTCTGCAGCATCACTGCTTGAAATAGCAAGACTGGTTGTGGATTCTGGATGGGCCCCGCCTCGACCTATAATTTTCCTCTTCAATGGTGCCGAAGAGCTTTTTATGCTGGTAACACATTTATGGTGCTTTGTACTCTTTCACATGGACTATTTTTTTCATCAATGTGTTTGGTAAATAGGATGATGAAACTAAGCTCATACTTTACATGGTGGTGTGGCTTTTTGTTGTGTCTTTAGGGCTCACACGGCTTCATGACGCAGCATAAGTTGAAAGACACCGTTGGAGCTTTTATAAACCTGGAAGCTTCTGGGACAGGGGGTATCGGTAAGCTTCTGGCCTAAAGTTTTATGAGCATTCCCTTAAAAAACGGTCCAGCTTATGTGAAATTATAAATGAACAAAATCTTTTTACTTATGATCAGGCATTTTCCCTTTAGATGAGATGTTCTTAAGTTTAATTTTCTCTTATATTCTCTAGACCATTGTCTTTGTAGTTAAACTTCTTTTGCAACATGATTTCTCTAGAAATTCATGCATACACATACATTATCATTTTTAGAGACTAGGAAAATGACTTATTCCTGAAAGTATCAAAGCCTTTGCTTGTCAATGAGTATTGATTTTTAAGTTTCTATTGTGCTAATTGCTCGTACATTTGACTTGATGTTAACGTCTGGCAGATTTGGTCTGCCAATCAGGGCCTGGCTCATGGCCGTCCAGTGTCTACTCTCAAGCTGCAGTGTATCCGATGGCGCAGAGTTCTGCACAGGTCTCTCTCTCTCTCCCACTCTTTCACTCTATGACAGACATGAACACACACATGATAAAACCATTTTGTGTCTATTTCATCTCAGTCATTGACTATAAGTTGTCCTGTGATATCCCCCAGGATATATTCGATGTATTTCCTGGAGACACCGACTACAGAATGTTTGCAGAAGATTATGGTGACATTCCTGGGCTAGACATTATCTTCCTTCTTGGTGGTTACTACTACCATACTTCTTTTGATACTATTGACAGAATAATGTAATGCATTATTTTGATACATATATCTATTATTTTATTTTTCCTTGCTATAGTTTATTATTTAGTACAAACCTCGTTTCACAGATTTGTCTTTAAACCAGACCTGGAAGCATGCAAGCACGTGGAGAAAACTTAATCAGTGTGCTTAAAGCCTTCACTAGCTCTCCTAATCTGAAGGTTGCAGGTGAAAGAAAGTCTCTTGACGTGGATGCTGACGTTGACATGGTTGAAAGAGCTGTTTTATTTGATTACTTAACAAGGTTCATGGTGGGTGCTTTTGACTCTCATTCATCATTTTTTTTTCATAGCCTGTTTACAGTTGTCTCTTGACAAGCTGATGTCATGATATATCAGGTGTACTATCCAAAAAGAGTGGCCATGGTACTTCATAATGTTCCATCTGCTTTGTTCCTTGTTGCTCCTTTCTTTTTGTATATGCGGGACTCTCGGACACACCCTTTCTTATCAGTCTTCTGGGCTTTCTTGAAAGGTAATAATGTGCAATTTTTTTATTTTCTTAATCTTTTTATTATCATGTTTTGGAGATCTAACCATTTTAAATGGTTGTCTGATTAGGACTTATACAGCACACCGCTGGGATCTTACTTGGTGTCATATTCCCTGTTCTGTTTTCAGTCATCAGATTGTTGTTTGCTAATCCCATGAGCTGGTTGGTTTCATATACCTTCTACTTTGTTCCACATGGTGTTTAAACTGTTCAGTTTTTATTGGTTGGGGAGGCTCACTGTAATTGTTGTGGAAATGTAGGTTTGCTCATTCATACTTAGCTTTCTTGATGTTCATCCCCTGCTCATTTTTTGGTCTTTTAATTCCAAGAACTATCTCTGATCGTGTCTCACATTGTCAAAGTTTTTCATCTAAGAATATTATGAAAGTTGTAAGGTCCTTATTCTTCTCTTGCCTCAGTTGCATCATCCCTGTCTATTACTAGAAAAGTTTTTTTTTCTTAAAACTATGATCTGTCAGGAAACATCTGATGAAGCAAGGTTTTGGGGAGCATTTGGGGTCTACGCTTTTGTAACTTCGGTATGTGATTGTTGTTTGATCAGTTTAGTTTACACCTTACGCCAATATTTTGTTATTTGTTAGACTAATCCATGACTAACTGAAGAAACGTTTTCAGGCATATTTTTTCGCCGGATTAGGTGGAGGGTTCTTGACTTTTGTCATCTGCGTTTCTATGCTGTTGGGGTGGATTGCTTTCTGTTTATCTGTCAAGTCATATGGATATGATTCGATCAAGTAAGACTGCTAGTCTTTCACTGAACTATCAGTGTTGCTTTTAACATTATTATCTAACTGTTGTGACATTGAGGATAAATAAACTTGACATAAATTTGATTTATACAGTAATCTAGATTTTCACCTCTGATAGTTCTTCTAGTTTAATGTTTTGTAGACTATATATCTTTGTTTTAAACTGTTGTGTGATAAAAGTTCTTCTTATCCAGGTCACCCATGTTTTATGTGATAGCTATGGTTCCATGCCTTCTGTACTCTGTCTATTTTGGTGGTTTTCTTGCACTGTTTTTGATTGAGAAGACAGGAATGATTGGAGTTCCACCACCTTTTGGTTAGTTTTACTGCACTCGAATGTTTCCCTGATTAAGCTATTTGAGAACTTCACCATTAGTTCATCAAAATGCTTGTTGTGATTGCAAGTCATTGTGTAAGATATTTATTGTACAAGATCTTGCTTTGCAGGGTTTTATCTCGCAGATGTAGCAGTAGCTGCAGTCATTGGACTTGTCACTGGCTTGTGTATAGGCCCAATAATACCAATATGTGATCGTTGGCTAGCCAAAGCTTCCATCTTGAAGTTCTTGCTGCACTTCACTGTGGTTATGTTTGCGGTATCATCACAGTTCTTTCCTTATAGCAAAGATGCACCTAAGAGAATTGTACTTCAACACACAGTCTTCTCTTCAGGTAGCCTTTAATTGCCCACCCAATATGGAGCTGTTATCCTTTTTTTATACATACTTTTCTGAGTAAATGTTTTAAATGTGACTTTGTAGGTGGAAATGAAATCACAGACTCAACTTACGATTTAGCGGTCGTTGATTCAAATTCTATGGAGTTTGTTTTTAAGCATGCTCCAGAGGTGGCTGAGAAACTTCATGCTGGCCCTTCTTTTTCATTGAGCAACGCTGAAGTGTCTCCTCAGGAAGCTTGGTTGGTACGTTAATTAGTTAGATTCTCTCCTCCTTACGTGGAGTTGACTAGACAGTAAGTGTTTTCAGTTTGGAGTAAACATTTGTTTGGTATCTGCAGGCACTTTTCCCTGTTTCCTGTGTAGTAACAAAAAGTGGGAGGTTCCCTGCTAAAGCCAACAGGATTGTGGAACGATATAGCCACTTGCCGCACTTAAAAACTCACAAACCACCAACAACATTAGAAGACGGAACTCGCAGAGTTCATCTGGAACTCTCTCTCGGGTTAGTTGGATCCAATATTTAAAAGTTCGATAGGCGATGATTAAGTTTTTTACATGAGATAAGTGCCTAGGCCAAGACGGATCCATAGGTTCTGTCTAGACCTTAAAGAAAACATTTTAGAAAAATTGTTTTGTTTATGACTGATTTGCCGTTAGAGGCGACACCTAACCGGTTGGATCCAAAAATAAACTTTCTGTCGGCCATGTTTTGCTAATAACTATTTCTATTTTTTTCATTTGTAGCTCGCTGGAGGAGATATGGGTCACGGTTCTGAACATAACTGGGCCATTATCAGGATGGTCCTTTGCAGATGGCAAACTTCCAGGTCACACAAAGACCCCCTTAATTGTCCTTCTCTTAGACATTTACTTTTAAGAAAATCCATAAAACCAAAATGGTCTTAATGTTGCAGCTCCTGAACTCCCAGAGGGCGGTCCTCCGTCTTACCTATTGAGACTGAGTGGCAACAGCAGTGAGAAATGGATCTTCTGGTTAGAGGTAACACCAAGCTTCTTGTTCTAAAAGCCCTTTAATTAGTATTTAGTACTGATTCCAAGTTGATAATGGCAGGCTAATAGCGAAGAAGAAGTGAGAGTAGATGTAGCAGTTCTTGATCAACGTCTTGATGAAGAAACTAGACATTTGAAAAGTCTTTTCCCTGGATGGTCGGACGTCATTGCCTACACTAGCTTTCTTTCTACTTACTTCTTCTAATAAAAAAACTGTAATCTCTCCATTTTTTGTTTGTTCTAAAATAATAGAGAACTAGATCTTGACCCGTGCCTCCGCACGGGTATTTATTTTTAATTTTTGTAAACGTTTAAAAATTAAATACATACATTATTGTACTAATTAAATTAGAAGATGCTAATTAATTAAATATAACTGAGTTAGTTTTATTATTCTGAAAAATTTAAACCATGTTGATCAATTTAATTTTTAATAAACCAATAAATTAATCTGACTATTTTATAGTTTTTTATATATTGCAAAATTAACTTTTTGATTTTTTTAAATAAATGAATGATTGCATATCTTCTAAATTTATTAGGTAGCTAAATATTAGGCAATTTCTTAACAATTTTTATGGAAGTTGATATTTATAAAGTAATAGCATAGGTATGTAATATTTGTGGAAAACTAAGGATTAAGATTTATTTGTACTTCAGTTTTAATAGTTTAGATAATCTGTTCTTAGCACTTGTAGTTAAGTTCAATGTTTTTTGTTATCGTGCATTTGTAGATGAACGATATTATATGATAATGATTTATCTTTGTTGATTAGTGTTTGTGTAAATTATTAACTTGGTTTTTTGATAATTAATATATGTATAATTTGATTGGTTCAACTTGAAGCCTAAAAAAAGTCCAACAACAACTTACAATTTACGATTCAATTTTAAGTTTTTTTGGATTTTAAAGGCCCCATTAAATAAGGCCTAATGCATAAAGTTTTGTCTTTACAATAAGGCTCATAAAGTCTTAACGGGCTATTTAAGGCCCCATTAAGCTATATCCTAGGGACAAAAGCAGGCCCATGTTAATAGAAAAAAACTAGGTTTCCGCTATATTTTAGGGTTAATGCCGTTTTCGCACTATAAAGTCTCTTCACAACTTTACTCGAATCGCTTCTGCAGCCGTTTCCTTCCGTTAGCCGCAGCCATGGTAACTTCCTTAAGCTCTCTCTCACATCATCATCTCTCTCTCTCTCGAATCGTACTTATGGTTTTCTTATACCGCGTTTGCTATTTCGCAGGTGAAGTACTCGCAAGAACCTGACAATCAGACCAAGTGTAAAGCTCCCTTCTCACTACCATTTCACTCTTTTATATTCGATTTTTTTGGTTGATTAACTTGCTTTTTGATGATTGCAGCTTGCAAGGCTAGAGGATCCGATCTTAGGGTTCACTTCAAGGTATATAAACTCTCTCTCTCTTTCGTCTGTTTTAAAGTTAGTTAGATTTGAGATTAGGAGAACTGTAGAGATTAAACCTGATTGAGAAAAAGCAGAGGTTTGAAGCAATTTACAGATCTAACGTATACTTCAGGGACATTGAATTGGTCATCGTGATTGGGTGAATCTTAGTTTCATTTTCTTATAGCTTTAAAGATTCAGTACATGATGGTACATTGATTATAGTTGATGTGTAGAGTTATAGTGAGTAGTTGTTCAGTTAATGATGATGCCACATTCTTGTTCTGTTGATTAGTTCTCATAGTTTTTTTGTTTGAAACAGAACACTCGGGAAACAGCGCACGCTATCAGGAAGCTACCATTGCTCAAGGCCAAGAGGTACCTTGAGGATGTGATAGCTCACAAGCAGGCGATCCCCTTCACCCGTTTCTGCAGAGGTGTTGGAAGGACTGCTCAAGCTAAGAACAGGCACTCCAATGGTCAAGGACGTTGGCCTGCTAAGTCTGCTCAGTTCGTTCTTGATTTGCTCAAGAATGCTGAGAGCAATGCTGAGGTGAAAGGTTTGGATGTTGATGCGCTATTCATTTCGCATATCCAAGTGAACCAGGCTGCTAAGCAGAGGAGAAGGACTTACCGTGCTCATGGAAGAATCAACCGTAAGTCTTTTGAGTTTTCATAATTGTCTTGAAATGTTTCTCTCTTGGATATAATGACTCATTTGGTCTTTGCTTTGACTGCAGCTTACATGTCCAACCCATGTCACATTGAGTTGATTTTGTCAGAGAAGGAAGAGTCTGTCAAGAAAGAGGTAATTGCTCTAATCTAATTTTAATATCAGGATTAGTCTCTTGATAAGATTGATTCTCATTTTGTTTGTGTTTTTTTGATAATTGTAGCCGGAGACTCAGTTGGCAGCCAAGTCGAAGAAATCATCTGCCTAAGCTTTCTTTGTTTTTTGGTTTCTACTTTTTGTGTTCCTGAAAGAGATTTTGATCCCTTTGCAAGACAATGGATAGATTTTCTTGGATTATTCAATGTTATGAAACTATTAATCTTTGTGCTGGCAGTATTTTATTCTATCTTAATATTATTTGCTAAATTTCTATCTGCCTTCTAGATCATTTAACTACCCTGTCTTCACAAATGTTCTTCGTGTCCTTTTGTCATCCTCAATCGCTTAGACAATAGAACCAAGTCGCTGTCTTTACGTTGTACTCGTCTAGCTCTGAGATCATCGTCTGTTTCACCTTCTTCCCCGACTCTCTCCTATGATTATTAGGCTGTGCCTGTAGTTCAGCTTGTTTCACACCCATCCTTCTGATTCCTGCCTGATTCGTCCTGTGACAAAAAATCAGTAACGAAAGCTGTTGTTCCACGAGAATCAAACAGTTACCTAACATCACCTTTCCCCTTGGTTCCAAACCTTTTACATTTCGCTGTCATGAAGCAGTTTAGCCTTTTTGATCTCAATATAACGGATTTGGACCTCAACTCTTAAATTATTTCGGAAAATTTGAAATAATTATTATATTAATAAATTTCTTATAAAATTAAAGAAAAAAATCAGTTGCCCCCCATAGGAACTGCGTGTGCAACTCCTACGTTACATAGTTTTGACACAAGCAAGACTTGTTAAACCACATGCCATAGTTTTCTATTACATATAACTATTTTAATATAACTATTTTAGTATTTCCGTCCAATCAATTCAGCGGCTACCACAGAAAACTACTCTCCTCCATCACTTTAATTTTTGCATGTCTATCTGTTCCCAACAATTATTGTGTGTATATATATTGACGCACACATGCATCCTCCAAAATCCAGATCAAAAACAATCACCAGTTCTTTATAGTTCAAAGATTTTCTGAGCCCTCATCAATGGCGCCATCAGCTGCAATGCTCATACTTTCACATCCTCTGATTAGCCACAAAACGACAAATCAGTCTCCATCATCGCCAGTCTTTAAGTCGAGACGTATGTTCGATCTTCTTTTGCCATGGAAGAAGACATCGGACAGTGAAGAGGTCGGTCTCAGCCGCCTAGTCTTTGGCGATCCCGCTACACTTGAGAAGCGTTTCCAAGAAGCTCTTGAACTTAGCTGCTGGTAATTTTTCACAATGTCTAGTGATGTCGTTTTTACTGGTTGCATCTTCGTAATTATCAAGTATTTTATTATTGTCTTGTAGATGGAAATAATGTAAAAGCAATGGTTTCACCAAACAAAAAAAAAAGTAAAAGTAATGGTTGGTTATAAATAAATAAAAACAAAGGAGAAAAATCATCCGCTCATCAGCAAAATAATAAGAGACTCCTTAAACTAGCTATTAATCAAACAGAAGTGGTAATTGGTAAACTGGTTATGCAATTTTTTTGGTAATCATGTTAAAACTGGTTATGCAATTAGCAAAAAAAAGAAGAGGTTTCTCCATTATTGATAAATGAGATTGATAACATGATTAACTGTCGATTTACATGTTAACTCTCACCCAGAACGGGGATCTAACAATTCACTATCACTATGTTAAAAGATAATCTAGAGCTCCACAATCTGAAGGTTCACGGTCAGGCGAAATGGCTCTTAAAGATCATCGTAAACAGTAACACATGTAATAGAAAAGCAATGATCAAAATTTAAATGTAAAGTTTTTGATTATTTTTAATCAACCAAATATTATGGAGAAGAACAAGCTAAGCTATCGATGAGCTTCTCTGATTGATCCAACCATTTTCTAATAACGTATACCTTCACTTTCTCTTCATCGTGTTCAAGTACATTGCACAATGCTTCGACATAGTAGGGTGGGAACTTCCCCTTCACTTGCAAGAAGTACATAATAATTCGTGTCTCGTCTCTGCATAACTGGTCTTTCAAGACATCGAAATGAGATGTGTTGGGACCGTTCGAAGGAGAAGGAGATAGCGACTGGGCAATGTTCTTCTTATGCAAGTTTCCACATGGCTCTTATTCTTCGTTATCAAAAGTAGTTCTTCTTGTGCAAGTTAAGCTATTGAGGAGCTTCTTCGAATGATTCAACCATTTAGTAGTAGCGAATTCTTTAACTTTGTTTTCATCGTTTTCGAAGATATTGCACATTGCCTCGAGAGAGGTGTGAAGGGAAGTGTCTTTTTTAAGGGGAAGAGAGATTGACGAACAGAGATATGAGAGAAGGCATAGGAGAGGAAGTGACTTCTTCTCTATCTCCAAAAAGCAAAAGGTCATGTCTTTTTATTCAAAAAAAAGGGCAAGATGATCTTCTTTTCGTGTCCAGACTCTATTACAGAGGTTTTGATACTAATCCTGACGTGTTATGTTTCGGAATTGTTCAATCATTTGTAGGCTCTGGAATCAAAAAATGAAGCAGTAAATACCACAATAATCTATATGATTCTCTGCTATATCTATGCCAACATTTGATAGTGTCATTTTGGGCATAACACGTACACAAGTCTGGGACATGCCTCGACCAAAGTTAGATCTGTGACAGCATGTTCTCTATAAACCAACTATGAATCGAATACAGAAACAGAAGACCTAAACACATCAAAACTGATCTTCTAACTAACATGTCTGTAGTTTTAACTTTCTTTCCTCAAGTTTTGATGAAGAGATTTCAAAAGATAGGATACTCTTCGGACATTATTAACAAGGTAAGTGCAGACCAGCCCGTGAAGAGACGCGTGCCTTTGCCTGTTCCCTTATCTTGATCATACTGTTCCCAGATGTACCCCGTCTCATAATAGTTTCTAACCACGTTCCTGTTTTTAGTATGTTTCAAGTTATTATCACTCGAAACTTCTATCGCAGATACCACAGACATCTATGTATATATTATATACCTTATCAAATTGCTCCTTAGTTCCTTGTAAATTGCTCTTGCTTTGTCGCTATATGGCCCATCCACTGCAAGAAATTGGACACAAGGTAAACCAAATGAATATGACAGAAGCCATGTAGAGTAATGTCGGACTTCTTTACTAAGTAAAAGGAGAGGAAAGTACCTGTAGAGTAATGGTGCAGAGATGAAAGAATCATGTAGTTCATGTTCATCCATATAGGACCTCTCCAATATGGTGCATCATGCTCAGTGTTACGTTTCATATACATCGAACTGCACCAAAAAAATATTCTTTCTTATCATGCATGGAAGAACTAAATTTCTGAACTGGTTATGTTCGTCCTTGTGAGCTCACCTGGTTTTGGCAAGCGAAACTAATCCATAGTCACTCCATAATATGCTCCTGTTTGAAATGAGATCAAGCTGTTTCTCCAGGATTGGAGATTCCTATACCGACCAAAAAATATGTGAAGATTTAGATTATAAAGTAACTGGTCCATAAAGGTTTCAAAGATCACGGATAACGGAATAGATATTAGCACAAAAACTCACAGCTGGGATGATTCTAGACATGAAGGGAAAGAAACTGACATAACCGACTTGAGGAACCAATCTTAACTTTGGTTTTCCAGAAGTCTTCCTTACAAGCTGTCGAGATAGGTGACCATTTTCTGAAATTACCTCCTTCCATACTAACTTAACCTGTGGATCAATCAACGCAACATCTGGTTTAACGAAAAGACTAAGAATCCTATTTTATTCTTCTCTATGACAAAAATGATACTTAAGCTTATTAAATTATGAAGCTTCTCTTACTTTTTCCGTATGATTACCAAAGTCAAAGTAAGCCCCATGGTCCTTATCATAGTGCATCTGCGCAGAAACGAGAATATGTAAAGAAAAATGCAATCATGTGCTTTAAAATGAGGTTATATATATATACCAACTACAGCGTCATTATTAATAAAAGAGAAAAAATTGACATCAGATAGAGAGTAGACCTGATTCAGAAGATCGAAATTTGAAAGCAGCGTGGCAGTTGAATTGTAATCCTCCTGCAGGATTTACGTCAGTAACATGTGAAGGAAAAAAATAAGGGAGACATCCCGTTGGCCATCTATTTGTGCTAACCTTTGAAAATTTATCGTCTTTTCCTAAAAGCTCTGTGATGGAATGCATGCAATCTGCAGCGAGGTACATCCAGCATCTAAGATCAACGTGTCGCTCATCTTCACTTGGGTGCGAGGCCCGGGGATAATCATCCAGCCCCGAGGAAAGCGTCTGCAAAAAATATAAGACACTATATCTCTGAAAATACGTCAATGGAACTGCCAAATCCGCAGATAAGAACTGAACTAAGCAGTTAGCCTACTTAAAAACATCGCCCAGACAGAAGAATTCTGAGACATCTTATCATTAAAATATATGGTACCACAGCAAAAACTCTTCAATCATTGTTATCATATATTGGTAAAGAGCACATGGATGAACGTTGCGTTAGAGAAAACCCTATCATTTGGGACTCGAGACTTGCAGTATAATATAGCTTGCAATAGCATTTTCAAGAGAAATAGAAAAACAGTACCTTTGGGTTAAGTTCTCGAGTTGTTGTGTTGTCTCTGCCATGCCAAAAGTAGCTTCCTCTCTCCTTTCCTAGTATTTAACCAAGCCATGAAAAACATAATATATGAAGTAGCTTAAGACTGTAGTACCAGCTGAAGACAAGAGCTAGTCACATCTAGTGGTCACGATTAACAACTAGTGATCCAACTGTGATTGTAAACAATAGTCACTTAAGATACTACAAACTCTAAAACACAGAGCAGTTGAATGCTAAAATGAGCCTGTAAATCTATAAACTGGTTTACAACAGATAACTAGTAGATAACAATGATGTTACCTGTCTGGGAAGTATTAAACCACTGAAACCATGCATCTAAGCGAACAGAAGCCCGCTCAAGGAATGACAATATTTCATCCTTTTCTGATGCGATAAACTTTTCCGTCTTTATACCATCTATTAGATCTGGAAAAGAAGATTGTCACTACATGGAATTATATTGATTTTGAAACCTTTTTCTAACTCTACATAAATAGGTTACATTTTTTAATCCAGAAACTGAGTAGCTAAGTGAAAGCACTCATATGATCTTGGCGAAGACGTTATAAACATCTAATAGTAAAAGGAACATAAATATAAGTAAACAGAAGGAAGCTAATAAGGATATTGCTGATCAAGGGTTGCCATTAGAATAAACTAGAATAAATAACTCGAGAGCCATGATAAAAGAAAACGCAGGCATAAGTACAGCAGATTCTTACCACGTATCACTAAAAATAGTGTTGGTGGATTGCCATTACTCGGGTACTGAACTACGAACTCCTCTGGAACCTTACTGCAGTTAAAGACACTCTCAAAAACATTTACAATAATGTCAATAACTATGACTACCAAGGCTAGGGGGGACTGTAAAATACCTCAGAGCTTCAGCACCTAAAATTTGCTCACGCGGAATCCATCCATCTATGTTCAATAGGTCTAACCAGTGTCCAACGATATCCAAGGTCATACGAAAATCCCAGCGCCTGCTCACAGCCCACACAACATACTCAAAAGAATGATCAACCAGTAGGATGGTTATAGCTATTTACTCTGTAATGTGGTATTTTCTATGGGAAAAAAAAGAACATTCCTTTCAGAGAATCAATTTAAGAAAGAATCACAACAGAATCATAGCAAAGAAATCTTCAACGTACAAATGATCAATAAGAACATACCAGATCAACAATTGATGGAAACCTTCATCCCACAAAAAGCCCCTAGGAAAGAAAGGCCGGCTTGGAACGGCTGTGTACAGCTCGGCTGGCCAATATAGCAAGTGATTATCCCCACTTTCAGGCTGCAATAGAAGATATTAACTGTATGATTCTGTGAGAGGTCTTACTTAGTTTGCAGATGGGAAGAACATAAAATGAGAAAAAAATTGATACACAATAAACATGACGGAAATACTTGCCTGGCTGCTTTTGGGAACATAAATTTTTGATTGACCATAGAAGTAACCAATGCCACCAATCATGTTTGCCATCGCAGTCTTGCCAACCCTCACTGTTTCTGAATCATGCTGGAACCACAAGAAACTGAGATTGAGATCCTATCTGGTCTGTAGACATCGATGCAAATCATAAACTATATGTACATTATGACAACATATGCTGGCCACTGAGAAGAAACAGAAATGCACATAAGAATAGTGAGAGGAATTATTCCTAGTGGAAGGAGGCTCTGAACGGTAAACAATGAAAGTGCTACAGTAAATACAGAAAATTTATCCAGACAATGTTGTTAGTGGAGATAAGTTCACAACTACATCAAGATCATCTATGACACAAGACCTATGAATGCGCTAAAAGATCATCTATTAGCATGGGTAACTGAAGTCCCTACATTTTATAAAAAAAGTAACGTACCTCTTCAGAAATGTTGAAGCATTCGGTAAACTTTGCATCAAATTCTCTATGTTTTTTTCTAAGTAGATCAGAGAGTGGTAAACCTACATGAAATATATATATATATATATATATATATATCAAACTCAGCGTAAATACAATAAAATTAGACAATATCGACGACATTAGTGTTCAAAATGTTTTCCATGTTGAAAATTTTCATTGCCGGAGACAAAAAAGATAGCTCACAGCGGATACATATAATTAGTAATCCCTAGTGAAGCAGTTACATGTAATTAACCTGTAAGACTTGTTAGACGTTTTTCCACGTTTGAACTTTCTCCTCTGATCCCGGAGACGAAGGGAATATCTATGGTAAATGGAAGCTTCCCAGAAATCTGTATGACAAAAGAAATGTTGACACTGGAAACGGCGAACATACTGATCATAGATTCCATAGGGATTAAGAACATTCGTGTTATTTATACAACAGTATACACAAATACATCTCATTAAGACTGATTACCTGAAAGACGTAAATGTTGGAAGAATCCTCTGATGTGTCAGAGAGCTGAAGTCGTCCAAACTTCCTAGCCTGAAAACATACAAGCCAAGAGACATTAATCATTGCCATCTTCATAGAAAATATAATCAACTACATTGGGCTCTTTCAAATAAGTAATGAACTGAAAAACTAGCAGACCTGCAGAGCGAGATTTCGCTGAACTAGATCAGACAGATTATATATGTGAGGCGTCTTAAAACCAGAATAATGTGTCTCCAGCTGATTCTGCAGTTAAAGAACAATTAAAATGGTTACATCCAGATGAGCATCAGGGGATGAACATACGAAACATAACACCAGAATGTCAAATCACACACAGATCCACTTACAGCAGAGACAGCTAAACAAATCCTAAGGTCTCTAAAGAGCAATTCAAGTGAAAAAATACCTCTGATCTTAAGTGTATCTGCCAATCTCCTACATCTTCACGTGAACCAGAAACCAGGAGAGAGCTCCCTTGAAAATCTAAAGCATCTCGGCCTAGATTCAGAACACTGCCACCTTCATCAGCTAGATAAAAGAAGAGATGCGCGCTTCTCTTTGCATCACCACTCAACCTAGTCAATGTCAACGAAAAACAACAAAAACTTCGTCACTCAGTCCACAGTGCAATACAAAAAGCAGAACACACTAGTGAAAAATCAGCAATATACCCTTTATTTTTAACATCGATCCGAACAGACCAATCCCCTCCATAACCAAAGCTACCATCATCACCCTTTGACTTGACAAAACTAGTCTCCAAAATCATATCGTTCTCAACCAGCTCCTGCCTCCCAAAATCACGCCCATTGTGTTCCCTCCATCCAAATGAGCTTAAATCATCAGAGTTCTCACAGAAATGGCGCATAACATACATCTCGTCTTTAACACCAAGCCACATCAAGCCAGCTACAAGTGACTCTGGAGTTCTGCATTTGCCATATGTAAGTACAATAAGGACCCAAAGTTCACATAACACAAGAACTGTAACTCTCTCTCTCTCTCTATCTTACCTCGCACGAACTCCAAAATAAACATGAGGACGATACGTTCCCCAGTACAAGCTCTCCTTGTGCTCGCCTTGGAACTGGTAACACACATATACGATTCATTTCAATTCAATTTCTCCCAACAAGAAGAAGCAAATGAACGAATCGTCGATATAAGAATTGGAGTGTATACCATAGACAAATCCATGAGTTTCGGAGCAGGGAAAGGAGTGATAACCCTAGGCGGCTGCCTCTGTGACTCGTGGCTAACAACGATTCGATTGATGACGAAGTAGATGATTGCGATCCCTAAAAGCATTAGCCCAACCAGTATCTTGAGATTCGACTTGAAAGCGCCGATGGAGACGAGCTCCTTGCCTTTGCCTCCTCGGCGGATCCTCGGCGGATAACGAAGCGAATCGCCGCCGGAAGATGATGATGATGATTTGATGCGACCATGCGCGCTCCGACGGCTCGCTCCGGTCATGATCGAGGTATCGGTAGGTTGGAGAGAATGCGAATCGATAAACTTATGAATGATTGATTGCTACGATCGATCACTGGAGTCGGGAGGGAGAGTGAAGGGTTGACTTTGACTAATCGTGTTTGGCCTCTAATTAAACTCCTAATAAGATCAGTTTTCTCAGCAAGATTATCATTTTATATACTCTTTTTCGGAGGCTTAAATTATTTCAACTTGAATCTAAGTTTAGGTTTTCTCGACCAAAAATTTAATTTATTAATGTTTATATACTAAAAATTTGTAGTTCAAATCTCGTTAAATCGTATTATTGAAGAAAAAAGTTTGGCCTCTAATTAAAGTTATATGAGATCTTTAGTATAGTGTAAGATGTACCGTCAAATATGAACTTCATAATTTCAACCTACAGTGAGCACCAAAACTATCTTTACATTACTGGACATTATGTCTTTTTATTTCTTATGTTACTCAAAAAATTTCAATGTTACATTGTACATTAATTACTATAGTCGATTTCAGTAATAACAAACCATATCTTTCTCATAAATATTAGGGGTAGACACAACTATCATTTACTTGTTGTGTGTACTTGTTACTTGGTCGGTACTTGATCTGTAAGATCGAATAGTTAGTTTGATCAAATCAAATAGCAAGTAAGCTAGTTAAATTATTTGAAAATACAAAATAAGGTATAAAGTAAACCTAGCTCACGGTCTGACCCACAATCTCCTCACCGCGACCATTTGCATAAACCTCGTCATTGTCGAAAAAAATTGACTATGTGATCATGGCAACCTTGGAAAATCGATTTGGTTTCTTTCAGATCGAGCTGGTTGCCGAAAGTAACCCACATTCTGAATGAGAGCACAATCACTTTCGATCCTGATTTCCCTAGATTCTTGTACTGCGTTTTAGAAGAATTTGAGACAATTCTTTTTGATCTAATCTCTATGTCTGAAGATCAGGCAGTAAGTACTTTTTATAGATAATATTTCTTCATGGAAGCAAACCTGACAACAAATCGTTGATACACATAAATTATGGCCTTTGTTCCATAAATCTTTGATGGTGAGTTTTCTCAAAATTTTGATGGCACATTATTTTCTAGTGAATAATATTTTAATGCTAGTTATAATATATGAAAAAAATTTTGGTGTGCTCTGATATAATTGCTGATACATTTTCATATACCTACACATTCATGTTTTAGATTAAGTTTGATTAGAGTACATTGGTTTTGTGGATATAGATTTTCAAATAAAACTAAAATTTATCTCAGTTTGGTTTGGATTATAATAAGTTTAACGTTTTAAATTACAACCTAAATTTTCTCTTTTTAATATTTTGTTTATATTTTATTATGTTTTGCTTATATTTTGAGTTTTTGATTATGATTTACTTGTATTTTTGTTATGTTTTGTTTACTTTTGAAAACCATTTTCTTTTTGTAAGCTTACAATAACTATGTATGTAGAGTTTATATAATTAAAAGTGGGAGAGTTTATATAGTTAAAACTGAGTATTTGAAATCTTTTATGACAGCTCTTTCATAACTTGTTTTAAGAAAATAAAAAAAAAATAGAGAAAATGTAAAATTTTGAAGGACACTTGACAACATTTATAACTTTTTAAAGAAAAATATTTTATTATATAAGATGTGCTTACGGAAAATTATTTTAATTTAACCTACGAAGATTTTTTAGTTTAATATGCTTATAAATTCATTTTTATCTCCAATAAATACTCATTTTAGACAAAACAAAAACCCTAACCTACCTAACTACATTAGTTTTTTAGTTTTTTTTTCTTAATTTTAGAATATGAATTTGTGAATCTTGCTTTTCTTTAAAAGTTTCTTTTGTTAATTTATCCATTATAAATTTAGGTATCTTGATACAGATTAATGAATAGATGTTTTAGAGTTTTGTGGTTAAAAAAAACAAAAAAAAAGTTGCACTCGTTATAGATTTCAATATCTGAAGGTTTATTGTCATATTAGTTTCATCCTCTAATTATCAAAGCTCATTACAGTATTGGTTCATATATCTGCAGGTTCGAACCTCTGCTATACAAGTAATAAAAAGCATTGGACTTCTATAAACATACACTATAATTGTTCTGCCTAAAAAAGAAAGAAATTCATTTTTTAGAAAAGATTTGCTTATATACTCGGGACTTACACAACAACACAGAGATCTACATTACACAGAGATTTACGTTGCTCACTGTACTCCTATCTTTACATCCATGTCCACAAGTCCTTGACGAAAATACTTCGATCGATCACAACATATAATACATAAGCAATCAACTTTCGAGGTGACAAGAGGTCAAAACCACTCAGCCATGCATTTAGGGTAAAGCTCACTCTCAGTAGCAATGGAGGAGAGGCCACGAAGCTCCTTCTGAACTTTCCGTCTCTCGTAAAAGACTGAACACGCTAGGGAATTGCATTTCACTCCGCACTGCACCACCCAGTCTCCCCCACCACAGTGTCTACATATCTGTAAATACGATAATCAATTAAAAAAAAAACAAGTCATCTACAGAGATTCACTAAGCTCTCAACTTACCGTGGCTAAGTGTTGCATCTCTCTCTCCAATTTCGAAGTCTTCCAAACAATAGTTGCAGCAGCACCACCATTGTTTAGGCACCGGTTGCATAACTGAGCAGAGTCCTGAACAACTTCCCCACACAAAAGGCAATGTTTCGAGAGATAAAAATAATCAATCCTAGCTTTGTGCGAGTTTCTAGAGTTCAAGGGACGTTGTCCAAGGGAGCTTCTGGTGGGACGTGGCATCTCCAAAAACCACTGGTTCAAATCCACACCCACAAGTCCAAAGACTCTTTGCAAAGCTGGTATAATCTGTTTGTTGATGTAGTACAAATCATTCAACCGGTAAGGCGAATCTATGTCCAAAAGAACCAGCGGGTCCACCACCATATCGACAAGTCTAGCTCCTGGCTCCCCATGGATCACAACATAAGGTACTCGTTCGGCGTACCGTGGCTCTGTCCGAGGGTCTGCTCTCATTGCTTTGGTTGCCACAATAGCTGCTGGGGGAAGGAGTGAAGAGTCTCTTGTGCTATAAGTCCCCAACCGAACTTCTTTCGCAAAGACAAAATCTTGAAGAGACACTCTCCCTTGTAGTATCCGTTTCCACTGTCTATACAAGTAGGACTTAACCTGCAGAATCAAAATAGAAAAGCAGATGTAAGCAAGCCACTTCAGTTGTCAGCTGATAATTTAAGAAGAGGGGAAGAAATCAAATTTTGTACCATAGAGATGTTCTTCTTTTCAAAGAAGAGTCGCAATGACTGCTCCATAGTTTTTGCAACAGCTTCACATGTGTCTCTTCGAACGGTTTCAATACCTTTTGCATCAAACGTAGGCTTGTCCTGATCGGGACTTTCGTAACTGTACCCAACATAGCGCTTCTTCGTGAGAAGGAAACAAGGTTGATAGACTTTCTCCATCTTTAGAGTGACTGGGTATGGATTCATTTCGGTGATTCCAGATGCAATCTCTTGTCCGATTTCAAAAGCTTCTTTGACAGTTCGTCCTTTGAGGAGAACAAACATACTAACACAAGTAATTAAACACGCATGAGGCCACACGGAAGAAGCAAATAAAGAAACTGTGATATGGAAATTACCTATCTGTGTCGCCATATACAACTCTAGCGTTCCAATTCTCATTGGCATTGACGAAGGAAATAGCCTTCTCAAGTGTGCTGCGACCACACTGGACGATACTATCTGCCAGCTCCGCACAAGGCATTCGACCACTGAAGCCAGCAGCTGTATAGCCATATGTCACATTTGCTATCAGCTTTAAAGCAAGCTGTCTCGCATTAAATATCTGAAAGAAGACACCAAATACCATCAAAATTGCAAAATTTATTTTAGAAAAACTGCAGAAAACGTTTGTAGATGAAATCAGAATCACTAGTCATAATATTAAGTACGGAGCCTGATCAAGATAATAACCATACCCGACCAAGAACTGCTTCTGAAGGAGTCAATTTTTTCATTGCTTTTTTCACCATTATTCTTGTAGATAGAATTTCCTCCAGCAGCCTTGGTAATATTCCTCTGCGCACCTACATGTAAGAAGAGGAGGTGATTGTTATGCTTAAGCTAATCAAGAAAAGGATGCTTTAGGGAATTGAATATGATGACTTTAGTTTCAAGATTTAATTTGCTCAAGAAAAAGCGATTCACATTACCTCTGGTGGCTCGTACATAACACCGTTTGGGGTCTGCAGGATCTGATTAAAATCCTGAAGAACATCAAGGTCTAGAGAGTATGAGCTGACCCCAAGGGTGTTCATCTTCAAATGTGCAAGTTTTCCGAGGCATGTACAAAAGCACAGGTTATACGCTATAATCATAGAAGGGTAAAGTGATTGAAAGTCCAACACAATAACAGGATCATCGTAGAAGGCAGATTCTGGTTCCATCACAAGAGGTACGCACTGCATAGCTGGCTGAGAAGCAACCTACATAATCACATGATTTAGTTAGGAGAATCTAACTCTACACAAATAACTTGGAAGCAGCGGATAAAACGAACCTGTTGGTTTCCTGGAGAAATAGCAAGATAGTTTTGTGTATGTGCTAATCTCAGAAGCATGGATTCAACTCTGTACTGGGAACCTCGTGAGAGAACTGAGAAAAAGTCGATGCCAAAAACACGAGCAAGCTCTGAGGTGCGATTTATCTGCAAAAGATGATTTAGTATGATACAACTTTGCATATAAATCAAGTTGCATAATGTTACATACCATGTCTAGTTGGCTCATTATCTCAAGGGTCAAATTTGCTCTGCGTATCACATACTCTATGCATCGGTATCTTGCACCTGCAGGACCGCTTGAGAACCACTGTGTCAATACTTCATACGGGATCGACGGAATCTTCCGCCTCAAAACAGCTTCAGAAACAGCTTCGATAGTGTACATGTTGAGTTTCACTTCCCCACGGATCAAACGCCACGCGTTGAGAACAATTCTACCTCCAACATGAACGCCACTAGCATGTGTGCGGCCCCACTCGTCCTCAATCACCACTTCTTCCACTTGATCAGGACCGGCTACCAACGGATCTGGCTGCAGACTATTATCTGAATCATTTTTCGTGGTTGGAGATGGTGTCCTGGATATGTTATTGAGGAATCTTATACCAAGCTGTGCAGCCCTTTCAGCTAGAAAACCAAGGGATCCACCCTGTATATCCCAGCCCACAAAAATGTCCGGATCCCATTTACATACAGTCTCAATAAAATAACTGAAAAGTTGCCTCTCTTCAAGAAAGACACGCAACTTGCATCCAGATAGGCCATCAACATTTCTGTAGTGAGATTACAATAGCAAGATGGAAAAAAACATATTAGAGAAGGAAATGACTAAAAGCAAGAATATTTCAGCTGCAAAATAAGTAGTTTACCTCTGAGAAATGATATCTGGACTAAACAAAAGTACGAACACTTCAGCTGCAAAACTATCATCATTCTGCACGACAAGAGCTATGACATTGACAGAGTCAAATCGTGGATCAGGTCGAAGGTCCCCTCTAGACTCTGCATGAACCTGTAAGTTTAAAGATATTGACATATATCAACGAACCCTTTCCCAGAAAACATCATCTTAAAGTAAGGGCATTCATTTTCGCCACATAGAGCATTTTAATAACAGCAGTAACATAATAGAATAGGCGTTTTCACTCAACTCTTAAGAAATGAGCAACATACATCATAATTATTGTACTAAGACAAACTAGTTAACGAACTGCACGTTTTTGACTTTCTAAGTCCAAGTATCCTCAAGCATTGAACAAATGATTATTACTAAACTGTAAGATCATCACAATGTAAACAGAACATCATGTTGCTCGCTATGAGGGTTTCATATATACAATTCAAAATGTCCATGACTAATTATGTGTGTAGCTTCACAAAAAAAGAGGATTAAGTTAAAGCACCTCTATACTCAGCACTGTAAGCTGTTGCCCAGCGCCCATGCTCGCAGGATCTCGGAATCCAATTTGACTTAAGGGAGTGGCCCCTGATTTCCCATCAGGACCTGAGAGCTGAGACATCTCTTGTGAAACCGTGGTCTGCAAATTAAGGTTAGGACTCTTTCCTTTGCTTTTCAGATCTATCTCAGACTCCGTATAAGCATTTGATTCTGAATTCACAAAAACGTTATCATGCTGCTCCACGTGCTCAGACACAGACATTACATGATCATCTCCTAACGGTTGTTTTTCTGAAACAATATTAGAGTCCACTGGACCTGGAAATTTCAAAAAAGTTCAAAACACAAAACATCATTTTCACTTGCTTTTACAACATCCAACACAGTAACTATTATCTTAATCAGGAACAGTGGCAAATGGGCTTTAAGCAATGTATATTGAACGTTTTAGAGGATGTAACTCTACACAATACCTTTGTTATTCGATATCCATTGTGAAACAGAATCCAAAGGAGGGGGTGAAAAGGCAGGGGTCAGTAGGTAAAGGTTTGAGCCGTCATTCAGATGATGCATGGGAATACCAAGGGAAGCTCCTTTGGAAAGGTGTTTCTTTTCGTTGACTTCAGTGTCCTCCTTGGAAAAAAATGGGATCTCTTTGGAACTCCCCTCTTCCAAGAGAAGAAACAACAAGATATCAGAAGTAACATAAGATAAAGAGAAGACCTAACTTCAAATTTCTAAATTTGTAAGTAGCACAAACTAGAACTAGAACCAGAACAAGATGAGTAAAAGTACCATATCCATCACGTGAAGAATCCTGCAGTCCAGCACTTAGGCAATCGAGTGAAGGAGGCTTCTTGCTTAAGGTTAGGCATATTAATCTTCCTGTCTCAACAGCTACATTGGCAGTTAACTCTTGCTCATCCCCAGATTTTTGGACATTATTTATATCATTCCCCACAAGTTTATTGCTAGACACCAATATTCCTGATTCCACAGTTTGTGATTCTTTACAAAGTGGAGCACTGGCAGATGAAAATTTCCTCCACGCTTCATCACTGTCTTCAGCTGCTGTCTCTTTAGCCGAACATCTATCAGCAGAATGAAGTTCAGATGACTGAGTGGATATATTAAACTCACAATTTCCTGCATCACTAACTTCTGCAGAAAGAGTAGCATTGCACTCCTTTTTCTTCCCATCCCCAGAGTCTCGAGTCACTGTAGTCAGTGGTAGAACCTTTTTAAACTTCTTATGTTGTGAACCAGGCGAGTCCCCAAGGGCTAATCGTTTTTTCCTCATCAAGTCCCGCAGCGAATATCCAGCCAAAACGCTTCCGTCAATCGTGTTACAAACATCCGCTTGATGTTCTTTGACTGGAACATCAAAATTGTCCTTCATCTCATTCGTGGCGTCGGAACTAATCTTTGGTAAACCAAGCTTATCGCTAGCATTTGTACTGTCAAAGTCCTTCTGAAGATTTTTAGTCAAGGATAAAGGTAAAGGCCCCCATACAGACTTGATAGACTTGCTACTCCTAGAGACGTTCGTATGTAACTCACTCTTTCTGTATCGCTGGAATGAATTTTCGTATGATGCATCTGAAGTTGAGATATTGGGAACATCACTAGAGACTTCCGTGTCAATAGATTGTTTGTCTAATGAAGGTACAGGTTTCGTCGAACTCCCCAAGTCAATTTGATCCTCCTGAGAATCAAGAATGTCTTGACATTCCTTTTGGGATTGGCTCAGATAATCTGTACTAGCCATTTCAAGAACCTTGTTCATAGACGCTAAAGGAACCAGAGGGCTAAGGATTGTTTCCCGAAGAATTTCATCATCGGAGTTTATGTCCTCTGCAGCCTGGGATGAGGCAAACCACTTAAAGAGACCCAACGCTTCAGCATCTTGTATTTCAGCATGTATATCTATGTCCGTGGGTGTTTTCATATACACATCATTTTCCAGTGATGCTTCTCCACTCTCATCAAGTGGAGAAAGCTTTTCTGATGCAGGAATCTCACTCCGTGTACCAACCATATGGCTCAAAGCTTGTGGATCCGTAGTTTCAGGTTTGGCATGCATCTCTGAAACGTCTGAAGACACTGCAGCAGGCTTCGTATCAGGCGAAGGCATGCCAACTTCGTGATACATTTCTTTTAGCATATTCTCAAACCCAATATAATGTGACATAGTCTTAAGCACATCAGCTGCAGAGGGTTTGCCAGGATCAGGATGTATAGGTGCATCATACACGCCAGTCCTTTCATACTCCTCCTGAGAAAACAGTGACAAGGTTGGGTCATGGAAGTACCAAAACAATAACTTCAAAGTATAAAGCTAAGAAAGTTAGGATGAACCTCCCAAATTGCCACAAGTGACTGAACCATCTTAGTATCTGACTGTGCTTGTGAGAGGGAGTTGTACATTTTAAACTGTTGATTGAGAATATCTACAAGATAAGAAGCTAGTTCAAAGGGTCGCTCTTCGTAAACAAAAACAATTCTACTTCGTTTCAGGAATTACCAGTAATAGTAGCATCTCCCTCAAGTTCACAGAGACTCTGGCGTCTGTATTGGTGACTATTCTGGCTCAACGGTGTATCAGATTCTTCAGAGAGATTCCACATCCATTGACCTGGGATTGTTGACAAGCTCCAAACAGGGAAACTGACGTTTGCAGCAGCACTAGAATCTGCCTGCTACATTGTTTCAGTATTGTGAATTAAAAGAAGATAGTAACTAATCAAACAGTTGCCAAGCTTCAAGTATTTGAAGATCTACCATTGTACTAGCCAGTTCGTCAATCCCTTGTCCCACACAATCATCCAAATCAAATTTCCTTGGACGGAAATGGTGAGGCACTGGGCTACGGAACTTCATCTTTGATATATGCACATGACCCATTCCATACAAGTTATAGTCAACCTATATAAGTAAACCAAAGAAACTTCAGTAGTGGACTTTCAGGCACCAGTCCTAAGCTGTCGAGAAAGTAACTAGAGTATTATCAATCTGGAAGCTAAGTTCATAATTGCTAAACTAAGCAGAATACCAATTCGTCTAAACGATGCCGTCTGAATAATACGTAACAACTAAAAATTACCAGAAACTGGAGAATAAAAGGAATATGAGACTCGTACGGTTGCAAACTTCTACCAAGAACAGCACCTGCCTAGAGAGAGAGGAGACAAAAAAAATCGTTATCAGTATACTATTTTCACCGAGTTCTGAGCAATATACATAAAGGTATATAATAAGAGTGGAGTAGAATCATCAAAATATTCATACCAGAAGAAGACTGGCAGCACGAGACACATCTTGTGGATGGTAGCTATTATACTGTCAAGGTGAACAAACAAGAAACTACCAAAGAAAAGGGTACTGCGTCAAAAGTAAATATACAAACTTACAAAGGATACAGATAAATCTTCACAAACGCCTCCTCTGTTGAGTGGTACCCATAAAACTTCTTAGCTCTAACAATCTCACAATCATGAACATGTTGCCTTTTTGAAGCAGCACTGCCCTTAAGCTACAAGTCCATATCAAGTAGAGAGATACATAAACGCAGCTCATAGTGTAAGAAACCATGGCTAACTTGATATGTTAAAAAACACACACCTTTAGAGCCTTCTCCAACTCAAGTGATACAGCAGGTATGATTCCATCAACTAAAGCAGAGAAAGAAAAAAACATGAAACATGTTATTGGTTGCTTCAACTAGTCGATAGAGTCATCATACCTCCGTTATGCTGATCAAGTGGAATATCCGAGCATGGGATATAGAGATATGGTAATGCCTGCAAGAGAAAACAAAGTTTTCTAACTCAAAGGAAGCCACAAATGTAATAAGGATACTGGCATGTGTCACAGGTCCCCAGTTCGAGTTCTAGTGACAGCTGGGGCGAAATGAATAAGCTTACACGATGAATGTGCAGGCAAGTCTTCTGACCAGAAGGTGTGGAACCATAAACCCTTATGACAGGGACTTCCTTTACTTCGCCACCTTCAAATTTCAGCAACAAAAATTGTTTCTTTAACTAGGAGAAGACTTAATCTAAACGAGAATGGTGATGATGTTGGTGAAAAGTGGAAGCTTTTTTTTTTGTTTATTACCTTGGAAGCTGCTGTAGCAAAGATCATAGGCAGGGATGGGAGAAGCCATGTAATAGTCGATCGAAACAATCCTTAAGCTGAAAACATTCGGACCCGACAGAGACTCAGCCATGTCTGCCTTCTGAGACTTTGGTCGGAGCCCTGAAATTGTGATTCCCGCCGGTGGGTTTAGGTCTCCACAGAATCCGAAATTGACAGTTAGCCTAGCGGTTTGGTTCGGTTCGGTAGTGGAGTAACTTAGTGGGCCTGATATGTTAGTGGGTCGATTTGAACTTTGTATGACGGCCCAAAGAGAATTAATCAGAACGTGTTATTTTGATGTTGAATTAACAAAAGGGTATGGATGGTATCAATTGTTTGTCTCTGGATCATTTTTTTTTTTTTCCCGTCAATGTTTTTAATATTGATGAAGAAGGGCCAAGCCCAAATACATGGCCGAAGCCCAAAAGAAACTACTAATCCGAAAGTGAACAATAAAAGCCTACAGGCCAACCAAGAACAATTAATGGGCCTGCGACCCAAACCCGAACCACGAGAAAAAACCCGACGACTTCGGCCGGTACACTCGTCGAGGAGACCGGATACGTGTAGAGATCAGAGCCGTCAGAGCGACACGTATCGCTTCCGTCTCAACTCGATCGTCACCGCTTGGATACATCGCCGGGTCCGCCTCGCCGCAAAACTCGTAACGACGGAGCTCAGAAGACAACAGAGCCTCCGTCAAAACCATCACCTTTCTTCAACGCTTAATCTTCAATCCGGAGAGATGCATCGATCCCATCGAGATCTCATCCGATTAAAGATAGCCGACAACCACTTGAACCGCACAAGCCACCAGAGAGCGTCAATCGTCCTCCGACGAGAGCTCCTCCATCAGATCAAACCCCGACAACACACAAACAAAAATAAAACCCTAAATCGAACCTAGGATACCAAGAGCCGGCGAAAGCCGACAGCACTGGAGCTGTATTAGCCTCCACGCTCCGGGAACTTGAACGGCGCCACAGAGCTAAAGAAGCCTCCACAACCCGTGAACTTTATCGGCGATGTAAGAGCTGTGTAAGCCTCTACAACCCGGATCAAAAACCGCTGAAATGACGATCTGACTGTCTTCTCTCCTCGCCGCGAATCCAGAGGAAGAAGAGTTGCAGAGAACCGAAGACTTCCGGAAGCAAAACCCTAACCCAGATCCGCGCGCATGTCGGAGGGAGTCGTCAGATCGGACTACACTCTCGAAGACTTGAACGGAACAACAAAGAAGAGGGCCATCGGCGCCGGTACGCTCGGACGCGCCACCGGACGCCATGGCGGACTTCAACTCTTACTCTCTCTCTTTATCGGCGATGTATCTGTTTGCTTAACGTTGTCTCTGGATCATTTCAACGAGTAAAAATCTCATATACTCTTAATGAGTCAAAAAGTGATCTGAGGTACTCTTACGAAATCTGACATACTCTCTACTCTTCATGAAATAAGAGATTTCTAATTTTGCCCTTACGTTTTCCCTCCTTAATTGAAAATTTGAATTTTGAATTTTAGGTATCAAATTTACAATTTGAATTTTGAATTTTAGTGAAACTACGAACCAAGTTGAAACAAGTTATACAATTGTCGAATTTTAGGTATCAAATTTAAAATTTGAATTTTAAATTTTAGGGAAAGTTGAACCAAGTTAAACCAAGTTATAACATTGTCAAATTATATTTTGGGTGTACCTATGTCCTAGTTTCACCAAGTTATACCTCAAGACTGGTATAACTAGGTGATAGTTTACCAAGTTGTACCTTCAAAGGTACAACTTGGTAAACTATCACCTAGTTATACAGTTTTACCAAGTTACAAAGTAGTATAATTTGGTAAAACTGTATAACTAGGTTGTAGTTTTACCAAGTTGAACATTTGTCAAAAGGTACAACTTAGTAAGATTATAACCTAGTTATACAGTTTTACCAAGTTACACAATAGTATAACCTGGTAAAATTGTTTTTCTGGGTTTGTAGTTTCACTTCCGTGTTCAACTTTGATATATGCGTTTTTGGATCTTAAAAACCGATAATACCAAAAATCAGACTGAAGTTGATGCGGAGAATAAGCGAAGTAGTAGGTAGAGAAGAAGAAGGAAAATGTGGAGAAGAAAATGAAAAAACAGTTGAGATTCAAAGAAGAACAAAGGAAAAAACAGAAAAATCAGTAGATGAAGAATGAAAGATAGATCTAGATTCAAAGAAGAGCAAAAAATATATAGAGAAAACTAAGATAAAAACGGAGCAATCAGTACATATGAAAATCGAAAATAAAACAAGAGAAACAGAGAGAAAAACAGATTCGAAAAAGAAGAGATTTGAATGAAAGAATGAATAAAAGAGAAGAGAGAAAAAAAAGAGAAAAGAGAAAGAAATAAGATGAAGAATGAAAGATAGATCTAGATCTGTAGAGATAAGGAAGAAAATTAGTTTTAATGGCATAGTCTGTAAATAACTATATTCATTAATGATACTAGAGCTTTTCCCGGGCTACGCCCGGGTTTATTTTCGTTAATTTTAAAATAGTATGTTAGTATATTTAAAGATATAGTATATACTGGAAACTATAATAAATCTAAATTACTAAAATAAAAATTTAATTATTAGAATGCAAACAAAAATAATTATAAAATATATATTATATTATCACAGTAGAAAAACAGGTTAAAATCTCAATCATTTTAAATTTTGATTTCGTAACTCCTTTGTTCATTATATCTTTCTGATTCGTATTGTATAATTAGTGGCTAAAAGTTTAAGTTCTTACCAAGAAAACTAAACTTTCTAGAAGTATGCATGAAAAATAAAATGGGGTTGCTGAAATTTTCTTCCAAATTCAAAAAAGTTAGATACAGTAAATATTTTCTTTTGTAAATACCTTGATAACAGGTAAAAAGATAACTTCTTATTGAGTATTTTTTTGAAATTTCATAAATGTTGAAAAAATATAATAGTTTTCGAAGGTGATTGGTAAGTACTCTGAATGCTTTCCACACTTTTTCACAACTAATCTAATTTACCAATCATGCTTTAAAAAAATAATTTAAAGGTACAATTCCAAAGTTAAACTGAAAATAGATTGGCTATGAAAATCATTTTTTAAGAACTTATATTTAGTGCTTTGAAAGTTATTGATATAAATATACATCAATAGATTGTACAGCTACAACATATTTTTTTACAAATTTACAGCTTATATTTTAAAGCAAATAATTAAGTTTGCAGCTACAAAGACTAATTATCTCCACTAAATATTATTTTCCTTTTGTCGTTCTCTGCTAAATATTATCTTTTAAAATATTATTCGCTTTCATGAGATTCATGTTTTTCATCATCGATTTCCAAGAACAAAGATAGAAGATATTATAGATATAGATATTAGATACGTGAATTCTCCTATTGACTCCCATTAAGGGAAAAAATACATGTTACATTCGAAATAGTCTATTTACATATAAATCAAAGATTATTTTGTTAAAAATAATAATTAAGATCTGGGTTGTGATTTTGCATCCAGTTAAATAGTTATGAACTTTTTATTGAAATAATTCAAAAATTAACGCCCAAATTACATATTTATGTTATTAAATTAAAGGAATTCTAATTTTACCATAATATTTGATATATTTTCTAAATTTATTTTAAAAAATAACAATTTGCATAAATACCTTAAATCTGTGATGGAAATAAGACTAATTTTCTTAAATCATTTATAAATGTTTAAGAATCATTTATAAAACATTAGTGCATAAACTCAACCTCTCCTCTAAATACTAAATAATTACTATACTGTAAATTCAAATTCTATAATATTTGTGTTTGAAATAATATTAAAAACAGTATCTAAAGTATGGTATTTTAAGCAGTTGCTCATTAAATTTGGATATCCTTTTCTATTGTGTTTTTCATTTTTAATTAAAATTCTTAAAATCCTTTGTACATATATCGTTTACAAATTTTGTCAGAATATTTACAAAAACTTCCTGGTTTTGTTAGCTCTAAGTTTTGAACATAATTTTTCCCCGTCAGCATAGAATTTGTATTATTATAAAATATTCATAATTCTGAAATATAATGAGTAACTCACATTTTGGCACTAAAGATGGGAAATGTAATTTGGCCCTCTTATCTTGACATACTATACAGAATCAAAGCTTCTCTGTTCTATTTTTTAATCCTATACAAAGCAAGAATCATTTTCAACATCTATATGTTTTCATTTTGTTTCATACTATACAGAATCAAAGCTTCTCTGTTCTATTTTTTAATCCTATACAAAGCAAGAATCTTTTTCAATGTCTATATGAATCCTCTTTCCATCTCTCTCTTTCTCTGTTTCATCAGTCAGTGGACACTGCACCAAAACAAAGGCTAAGGTTTGGTCTGGAAGAGAACTGTACCATAAGTAGAAACTCTGTATACAGTTACATTCCAATCCATGTAGTCTACTCCATCCCCCGATTGCAAAACGTAGCCCGTCGTTATCTGGATATCGCTGGTCAATGGCATTGCAGATGTCTCTTATGGTTTGGTTTGATCTAAAAAATAGCTCCAGCGCTGTCCCAATCCCATCTGCCAATCTGATAGATATCATAATAGTACTTGGCGCAGTTTGTGTCTCCACAGTTGTCCTCCTGTCTCGGTTAGCAAAAGGATCAAGGACTGTTTCCGCGCTTGAACCTTCCTATACAGCCTTATCCTATAAAGTGAAGTCAACAAAATATTCAGAAGTGAAAATAGAAAAGCAAACACCTTATGTAAAGCTAAGACCAGAGGAAGAGAAGGGTTACATACATCCACTTGAGATGACACCATGCCAGGAATAGCCACTGTAAAGTCTCCTTCACCACCCTCTTCAAGTGACTTTTGTGTCTCCGTGGGGCCACTTGAAACATATGAATCATCAAACTGTGATTGTGAAGGTAATGATCCCATCGATGGAAGAGGCGGATCTCTGTTCTCTATCAAACCCATATTAGTGATCCTGAAAGAAAAGGAGAAAGAGATATAATACTCTAGAAACCAACCTTCAGTGGTTTACCTAGAAGAGCTCCCGGTTTCAAATTCTTATGAATCCTCCTGAACTGGCGTTGTTTTATCCTCTTCCACGAGACAGGAGAAGGCTTGGTCTATATTCCAATTGCTGGCTGCAAGGTAAATGGTTGCAACATCTCGAGTAACTACTCAATCAGCCGCATCGACGAATATATCAATGAATTCATCTTGTTTCAGCGAATTCAGCAGCTCCCTAGTTTGTGTAGGACTTGAACTTTCCTGAAATGCAAGCAGTGTATGCATCAACATTGAGTTCCATTCTCGGCAACTCAAAGAAAGAGCAGCAAGAGACAATAGGTTGTTTGCTAAGTTTATGTTTAGCTTGATGAACCATGTGATGGCAGGTGCTGCTGTCTCTGTGGTTCAGGGTTTCGAGCAGCACGCGGTGGAGGTGGTGGACCAAGAGAGGTTCTTCTAGGCGACCTGGATCTGCTCCTGTGAGAGGCAGAAGAAGTTTTAGCCTCGCCTTCCTCTCTAACCTTGTGAACAGCATCCAAACCTTTCCTTAAGATTAATCTGTCCTTCCCACTGACGATAATGAACTTGTCATCCATTTTGATCTTGCAGCCGGTCTCGCTCTCAATCCTTTCCACAACTTTCTCAGTAAACAAATCTCTAACGTTCTTGTCCCTAGCTGGTACCCTCTCAAGGAACTCCTGAGACTTTCTGTTGGCACCAAGAGTCGATGGACATCCCTAAATAAGAAACAACAATCAGTAACGAAGTATACAGACTACAAAGAAGTAAGTAACTTCAGAGGATAGTTACCTGTGTGAAATGACCAGACTCTCCACATATCTTACAGATCATTTCCTCTTCTTTCCTCTTCTTCCTGTTCCTCTCAGTGGCTTTGGACTTAGCCTCCCAAACCTTAGCCTCTCGGCTGATGAAATCAGTTGGTACGGAGTTGGGGTCAGGGAGCTCCTGCTGCTCTTCTTCTTCATCACATTTATCTTCAGGAAGTTTAGGTTTTTCTTGGACATTGGTGGTTACAGTAACTTGAGGACTTGTGTACTCCTTGTAGATTTCACTAAAGTCGTCATAAATATCTGGGTTCATAAATATCTGGGTCTTCTGACCTTGTGCTTTCCATCTGAATACAAACAAAATCAAAACTCTCTCTCACTTTCAATTTCAATTTCCAAACACATCCAATAAGAACTAAGTTCATCGATCACAAATACGATTTGTACATAGCTCAATGCAAATCATATACACAGAATCAAAGAGCGGCTAAGAAAGCGAATGGGAAGAGTGAATCTAGATTTCTTGGAGTAAGGTTTCTATCGTTTACCTTTCGAAGCGCGAATCAATCAGTGGCAACCGCGTTTCTCGTGAAGGTGACTCTGTGCTTGAATCTTGGTCAACAGCCATACCACAAAAAAAAATTGATCATATAAAAGACAGAACAAAACACTATCAGAAGACAAAAGCACCCTAAATCAAGAACACACAAAGACACGTTAAACCATAAATCAAGAACAGAAAGATATGTTAAACCGTAAATGAAGAAATGATGACCTAGCAGAAGGAGGGCTCCCGATTCTGACATTCGTCGAGGTATTACGAAACGGCGGCACTTTACTCAAGACGTCATGCATCGTATCGGCCGATCCTTCATTCCCTGAGAACCCGTGCAGATACCACGGCTCAGTATGACTACCGTCGTGTGATAATGGCACCGGCTTCGACTTCTTCTCAGGTGTATCATACCCGTGCAGATTCCTTGTTGTCGCTGAGGTACTTTGTTGCGTCCGCCATAGACGACGATCCATGATAGTCCCTCGGGGTTGAAGATTCCCAGGAGAAGATTCATGTTCTTCTTGAAAATGTTCATCAACTTGTCTGGCATGATTGTCGAGCTTTCATATGTTATCTCAACACTCTACAAACACACACAAACACAAATCCATCAAAAAAAACATAAAAACGCCGACATGATTATATTGTAACGTACTAACGTACCGATTTGGATATTATCTTGAAGTTGGCGATGATTCTAAACTCGCCGTCGTGCAGATTCAGTCCACGGACATCGAATTTCAACACATGGACCGTTTTGCCTTTTGTTAAAGAAAAATAAAAAAAGATTAAATTAAAACGTCATCATTACCAGGAAGAGCTATCTGAATCCGCTTTTTGATTTATTACCAGAGCAATGTCGATCTGTTGAAGAAGATCTCCGAGAGAGACGAAGTCTCGAAGACCCAACTTGGTTCTTTTGGAGCCCAACACAGTGATTGTACTGTAAATGAGTTTCCAGCAACCTCCGATCTTGTCTAACTCTCCGGTCAGCTCCGGCGTCGGATTCCGACACTCTAATAGCTTCACCAGACGCTCGATCTCTGCTTTTTTATCCGATTTAACTCCGAAAACTCCTCTATTGATCCCTTTTATCATCCCCAAAAACATTGAAATCAAACTCTTAACCTTTTGCACCACACTATGATTCAAACCGGAGAAAGTACAGTTTTTTTTTTTAATTGATTGAATCTAAACTCACCTTCGAGAGCTTCGTAGAGCTCTTCTTTAATCTGGGAAACTGTAATATCTTCTTCTTCTTCGTCTACTTCTTGTTGATTTTGATAAATTAGGGTTGGTTCTTGGCGGAAAGGGAACTTCAGCGAGTCACGGGCTTCCCGTACTTTTCGATTCTGAAATTATCGGGCCTGTAGAATGCGAGGCCCAAATGACACGTACGGAGTGTCTGACGTGGCGGATATCTAATTCTCTATTGGTTGATTTTTTATGCTGACGTGGACATGCTCAATGGAGCTCATATATCCCTTTTAATATAGTATAGATATTGAGTTTTTAGTCAGATTTCAAATTAAAAATAAATAAAAATAAAATGAATTTTAGATGGAGAGTATCTGAGCTCTTTTTTTTCCACAGAGAAGTACCTGAGCATTTAATTTCATTTCAACCGCTGTGTTGCCTTTTGGTAAGGTAAATCGTTTACATAATCTTCTTTTGTGGAAAGTGGAAACTTCTCTTGTCAAGAGAGTCTTTCTTAAACTACCATACATAGAAGCATTTATGAAACGATAATTATTCAGAACAGCACCACTTTTATATACTAACAAACATTATACATTTTTAGGTACTTGAAATATCCAAATTTCATTTGTATTCGAGATCTGATATTTGCAATAACTCTAATGTTTGTAGACTAACGAGTTGATAAAGATCATAGGCCATGAAATAGCACAGTGTCCGTTTACTAATTTAAAACCCAAAAGCTGATAAAGATCATAAGCCATCATGGAGCTGCATTTAGAAAAACACAGTTGCAGTTGTTTTTTTTAATATTAACAAACATGTAATGTGATTATTTTACTAAATGTTTAATAAGACAAAAGAAGTAGATATATAGAAGGATGGGTGTGTAACTAAAAGTTAAAAGCTTTTTCCAAAACAAAAAAAAACTAAAAGTTAAAAGCTAGACCTAATCTTATCCACCATTTTTCTCATTTTAACATTAGTGACTACTGTGTAGAAAAATATCTTAGAATAAGAATATAAACACTTTTATCATAAAAATATAATCAAACATGTTTCATTAAAAAATATAAAAAATATTTATAAACTAATCTAAATTTAAGGTTTAAGATTATAAGGTGGAAATTTGGATTAAAATAATTATCTTAAAACTATTTTTAATATTTTCTGGGATTCCGAGATAAAATTTTAAAAAAATCGGAAAATTCAAAAAAAAAGGAATAATAACTTTTTTTTATAAATAATATATATTTTAGTTTTGGCGCCTGTTTGAATTTTAAAATATTTTAAAAACCCGCCCCTGCAATTTTCGTCTCTCCCTCTTTAATTACCTCCACTCCTCTCTCTTTCTCTCTCTCCAACCTCGAATCTCGGAAACACCTTCCCCTCTCTCTCTCTCTCTCTCTCTCTCCATCGAAATGGCCCAGCTTCCTTGCGACAACGACGGGGCGTGCCTACGATGCAAGGCCAAGCCTCCCCAGGAAGAAACCCTCACGTGCGGCACGTGCGGCACTCCCTGGCACGCGGCGTGCCTCTCCTCCCCTCCCGAAACCCTAGCTTCCACTCTACAGTGGCACTGCCCCGACTGCTCCGGCGAAATCGACCCTCTCCTCCCCGTTTCCGGAGTCGAATCCGGCGGCGGATCGGACCTGGTAGCGGCGATTCGCGCGATCGAGGCCGACGAGTCTCTGACGGACGCGGATAAGGCTAAGAAGAGGCAGGAGCTGCTCAGCGGCAAATCCGCCGACGATGAGGATGATGAAGAAGAAGAAGACGCGAAGAAGAGCGCGGGTGGGCTCGATGTTGATCTCTTGAAGGCGCTCGGTGAAAACTTGAACTGTTCGTTCTGTATTCAGCTGCCTGAGAGGCCCGTCACGGTTCGCTTTCTCTCAACTCGCCTTAGATCGAGTGTGTATTCTTGGATTCGCTTAGCCGTTTTCGTATCTAGGGTTTTGTTAGTTTTGGTGATTTACTAATTCGAGATTGAAACCTCAACTCCAGCAGTAGGTTTGTTACAATGGCATGGGCTTTTATTGGGCTTACCATTTCTGACTAACTGTGTTTAATAATAAGTTAGTGTTATATATAACAGATTTGGCATCTTAACCATTACGTTGTTGTTTGTGTTACCCTTTCTTTTGATGATTTACTTAGTAGGTAGGTTTTATGGTGGCTAATTTATTGTGTTTGTTAGGCAGCTTTGTTTCTGCAAATGATTGTATATGTGTATTCTGTTTTTGATGGTTTGTTGCAGTTTATGGATGTTTCTTTTTATTTGTTGAAATTTCTTGTTATTGTAAAAGATAAACCATAAAGTTTTGATTTTTTTCGAGTATTTTGAGTGGCGAGACTTTTTAATTAGTATCTTTTTTTCTTTTAGTTTTGTAGATGAGTATTTTTTGAAAAAGTTGAAAACTATGAAGCAGAGCTGATGGATTATCTTTATATGTGTATTTTTACAGACACCATGCGGGCACAACTTCTGTTTGAAGTGTTTTGAGAAGTGGATTGGTCAAGGGAAGCGAACCTGTGCTAAATGCCGTAGCCCAATCCCTCCTAAAATGGCAAGCAATCCTAGGATTAACTCCTCCCTCGTGTCTGCCATTCGTCTGGCCAGGGTTTCCAAGAGTGCTGGTGCGGGTACTGGGAAAGTTTTTCATTTTATAAGTAACCAAGACCGACCAGATAAGGCATTTACAACCGAGCGTGCCAAGAAAACCGGGAAGGCAAATGCTGCCAGTGGCAGGATCTACGTGACGATACCGCCTGATCACTTTGGTCCTATTCCTGCTGAAAATGATCCTGTCAGAAATCAAGGTGTCTTAGTTGGAGAAAGCTGGGAGGATAGGTTGGAATGTAGGCAGTGGGGAGCTCATTTCCCGCACGTTGCTGGCATTGCTGGACAGTCCAATTATGGAGCTCAATCCGTGGCACTCTCTGGAGGTTACGAGGACGATGAGGATCATGGAGAATGGTTTTTGTACACAGGAAGGTTTGTTTTTCAGTACTCTCTTTTTTTTGGGTCCATTCGAGTAGTCCTGGTGTACTTCTCTCACGTGTATAGCAGCAGTCAAATTCTTTAATTTACTGATAGACTTGTCCTCTTTTTTTGTCTTGAATATGTGCGAATGTGTCACACAGTGGAGGAAGAGACCTTAGCGGCAACAAAAGGACTAACAAGGATCAATCCTTTGATCAGAAGTTTGAAAAGTCAAACGAAGCTTTAAGAGTTAGTTGCAAAATGGGCTATCCCGTTCGAGTTGTCAGGTTAGTGAAAGTCAATTTCGCTCAACATCTTTACACATTCTTAGTTTTTCTTTTATTTTCCTGTACTAAAAACTGAATCAGTAAGGTGATGTCAAATGCTTTTCCTTGCATTGAATTTGCTTTCTGTAGTTAACAAGAGGTTGTTGGTCCTATAGAGTTAAGCTAAACTTTCTGATGTTATCTTCTGTGTTAACTGGCTGTTCCTTGGATGCACCTTTTAATTCCTTTTTTACCTTCACCAATAAAGTCTGAGCTTTGTGATCCTACTTATTTAATTCCTTTCTTCGTAGGTCTCACAAGGAGAAGCGTTCTGCATATGCCCCTGAGGCAGGAGTGAGATATGATGGGGTTTACAGGATTGAGAAGTGCTGGAGAAAAGTTGGAATACAGGTATGTCTGTGTCTGAGTGATTCACCTAGTCTTTTATGCAGAGCTGGATTCTTTTCCTGACCTATTCTTCTGTTTCCGTAGGGTTCTTTCAAGGTCTGTCGTTACCTATTTGTTAGGTGTGACAATGAGCCTGCTCCATGGACCAGGTTTGATCTACTTCTAGAAAGCGCCTTCTTTATATTTTCAATTTGAGCTTTAACTCTTTGATATAATGCACGCAGTGATGAGCATGGGGATCGTCCAAGACCTTTGCCTAACATTCCAGAGCTTAAGATGGCAACAGAGCTCTTTGAGAGAAAGGAAAGTCCATCATGGAATTTTGATGTAAGTTTCGTCTCTCTTTTATCTTCTCATAGCTTAGTTCCAATACGCCTAGATCAAATTCCCAATTATTAACAGATGGGCTTGTGACCAGATTTCAAATTTTATTACCTACTGATGATTAACTGATCAGGAAGGTGAGGCTTGTTGGAAATGGATGAAGCCTCCACCTGCTAGTTTAAAGGCAGTTAATGTTTTGGATCCTGAGGAGAGGAAGACTATGAAGAGAGCCATAAAGGCGGCACATTCAAATTCCGTGAGAGAAAAACTTCTGAAAGGTTTGAGTCTCTGTCTGGCCTTTGCTTTTATTAATTTTCTGGGAAGAAGTTTATGAATTTGCACCAATTATCAATTTCTTCTGTGGTTTGTGTACACATCTAAACCCTTGTTCTGATTTTCTTGATGCAGAGTTTAGCTGCAAGATCTGCCGTCAAGTAATGACTCTTCCTGTGACAACACCTTGTGCTCATAACTTCTGCAAGGCTTGCTTAGAAGATAAGTTTGCTGGGCAAACTCTAGTGAGAGAAAGAAGCAGAGGTGGGCGGACACTTCGTGCACAGAAGAACGTCATGAACTGCCCATGTTGCCCCACTGACATCTCTGACTTTCTCCAGAACCCTCAGGTGAACATCATCTGTTCTTGCATTGGTCTTATGCAATGAATTTCTTTCTTCCGTATCTTACTTATTTCATACACTTACATGAATACAAGTGCAAGTTGCATTAGTGTTGGTTCATCTTTGCTAGAACTAGATGAAGAATTTGGTTCAGTCGTAAACTAAATGTTTCTTATTACAGTATCTGCCAATATGGCGATTTGCTTGATTAAAAAAATTGGACTAGTAGTGGTAGCAAGATCGTCAGACCACCAGATTATTCATTTTGTAATGTGGTTGTGTAGAAATCTTTATTATACGCTATTTATCGTTACGTCCATACAAATTTGAGAAATAACCTGCCTTGTGAAATTGCCATTGTGTTCTAAACGTAATCATGTGTAAACAGGTTAACAGAGAAGTAATGGAGGTGATAGAGAAGCTGAAGAACAAGGAAGAGGACAAGGCAGAGTCTGAAGAAGTTGAAGACGCAAGTATGGAAGAAAAAGCTGAGTCAGAGTCTGAGGAAAACTGTGAGACTACCGACCCTGAAGAAGAAACTCCAGTAGTGACTGAAGAAGCCGAACAACCGAGGAAGAGGGCCAAGCTTGACATTGACACAGTAGTTCCTGCGACTATGCTGGAATCTGGCATGAAGTAGTGAGGGAGAGGGGCCATTCTAATGTGCTTTTTTTTTTGGATCGAACCATCAGGTAAAATAGAGATGGTTTTTTTTTTGTATCTCGGAACCAATGACGGAAAAAAAACTCTTAGTACGTCTATTGTGGAACGTATGTATTATGATCGGGAAGTGACTTTGAAAGCTTTGTCTTGTTTTTAGCCTTGTTTTCATCTGTTCATGCAATCGAATTAATGAGAGCTTTGTCAGTAACAACTAACAACCGTTATAGGCCATGTCATTTCTCATTTTCCATATCCAATTGGTTGGAGAGCTTTGTTTTTTTTTTTTTTTTTTGGACAAATGAGAGCTTTGTTTAAGCTTCAGAAAATATTCAAGTTTCTCTTGTAACGAGCTATTCTATATATTTAATCACCTGGTGGCTGGTGGGCTTAAGTCAAGTGAGACGTCCAAAAACTGAAGAGACATTCTGCAATGGAACATCATATAATTTGTGCTTTCAGAAGCATGGCTACATGACTAGCATGTGGAATCAGTTCGAAGGTTTTGTCTATATAGGTATTCTGCGACAGGAAGACCACACACGTTGTACTGCTTCAATCTTGTTAGCACAAGATAGTATTATGTATGCTTAATGTTAGGTCAAAGATAAAGTTTATTCACTAGTAGATGTAAAATGATATAGAAACTGCTACAACAAGCTAACAGTTAAGATTGTTCACAAAATGCTTTTAACTACCGGTAATTTTCTGTCATTTTGATTTATTTACAGTTTGTTTGGATATTAAAAATAGTATAAATCATAAATCAATTTATTCACAATTTTGTTAGATTATACTTTCTGTTTATTCTTATTAACCACATTTATTTTAAATGAAGCCCTTTTATTGGGTGGTCCAAAGGAGTCACAAATATACATAGGCATTTCTAACTAAAATGAAGCACCTTAAACACCATACCGATTTATACATACATTAAGCTTCTCTGAACAAAAAAACAAAAAAGTAGTTAGAGAAGCAAATATAAGTTGGCAAGGAAACGTGGTAATATATGATCAAGGAGAAATGTTGTTAGACAAGAGGATCCATTATGGAACAATAAAGTGGCGTCTCTTTCTTCTTTTCTTTCTTTACTGACATGGAGCCATTAGTGGACTTCCCTTGTTCATGTGCCCTTGTGGGGTAATAGCTTTTACATCAGCAACAGATTCTGATATGATTATCCTCATCTCACTATTAAATGGTGCGATTCACCATCTTATTCATGTGTATTACCTTCTTCACCATCTTGAGCTATTTGAAGCTTAGTCCAACTAACATCTCCAATTTGATGATTGTCTTTTATATAAATAATACAAATAAAATAAAATATTTCGTAATTTAAAACCGAAAGAGAGTTGTTTATGCTTTCGTTCTCTTATAAGATCAGGATTATCAAAATAAAAATAAAATAAAGTACAAGTACAGGATCATATCAGGAAGCTACGTGAAGCCGGGCTTGGGTAATCATAAGTTTGGTGTTCTTCCTTTTTTAAATTTATCATAAATGATACCGTCGCGGATTCGCCGATAAGATTTTTGCCCACGAGGAACATATTATGTGTGTAATCGATAATCGATATTGTGTTCTCTTCTTCACTTAATTTATATTATTTTCGCAGAAAAGCAATAGTTTGGTTAGTGTGACATGAATTCAAGTCATTGTCTTTGTGCATATACAATTCGATCACACATGACCTGTTCACACTTCACACGGTTCGTCTAATTAATTCAGATTTTGGAGGTGTAACAATTTGAATGGATAATCAACAACCATCAAATCCAATCATTCAGGAAAACTCTTATTTTTATAATAGTCTTATTACAACAGTGTCAGTGGTTGCCAATTAAAAAACGTACTTCTAGAAAACAAAAACATTATATAAAAAAGAAAGAAAAAGAGAGGTAGAGGCCATTGTTAATTGACTATCCATCGATATCGTCTTCTCGAAATATCTACCGATTAGATTGAATATATTATTATTGAGATATTTAAGGATCTTACAGCGTCCAAGGAAACCACCATGTAAATGCTTAGTTTTCAGAAGAACATGTGCTTAATTATTTAAACTCTACAAGTTCACAAGCTTAGAGTTAATGGAAAAAAAATAATTTAGAGATAGTCATTGCCCAACATGAGTCTGCATGCATGTGGTTGAAGAATACTTTTTGATATGTCTTATATTGATTTTTTATATAAAAAATAATCCAAGATTATGAACTTATTTTAAGAGTATGAACTTTTCATATGTGCATGTAATATAAATCTCTTTATTTTGGAAATCTGAAAAAACAAGCAAAACAATGACAACAGATAAATAATAATATCAAAACACTATCTAAAGTATTTTAGATAAATAAACATGATAATTTTTTGGATAATGGAATGGATTTAGAAACTCAGAACATCTAGAATTAGTATTCAAACTTCGACTACAAATTAATTTCAGGATGAATCACAATTTAGATAAGTTTGAGTGATTTTAGTATTTTTTTAAAGATATGTTTAAAAAAAATGAATAGTTTTCATATTCGTCTAATATATATTTTATTTTACCCAATTCAATAAAATTAATAATTCTGAATGCATAGTTTATATATAATGTTGCTGACAAAAAAAAGTTTATATATAATGCTCAAGAAATCGGTAGATGACTGTTAAATGTTTTATATGAAATTATTAAGGGGTGCTTAGACTATTTTTTTGAACATCTAGATTGATCTTTCAAAAAGTTGTTTAAAAATAATTGTTTAGTTTAAGTTCTTTAACTTCAAAATAAAATACTACTATTTAAACTTTAAAAGCATACCTATTATAACTGAAGGTTAAATGCAACCAAATACCAAAATATATATTAAATTAAAATTTTAAATTAATTATTCATGCAATATGTACTTATCTGAGACTGAATTTCAGTCTGCTATAAGTTTCTTTTGGGATTTAAACTTTTAGTGTTTTTTTCGGATATCAATCTGGGTTCAATTTTGATTAAACGGATATATAAAACTTATAACCCAAAATATCATAGAACAAGATTCATTATATATTTAGGTCGGATTCAGTTCGGTTCAGATTCACGGATCAAATTCTATTCAAATTTTTAGATTTGGTTTATTTGTCCCCCTAGCCTATGTTCGTGAGAAGCCAAATGGCTAACGATGAATTTCTCTCGCAGCTATATTTTGAGATGGAAGCTTTTACTCAGTCCATCAAGAAGATCAAGATGCTTCAATTATGTTAAAAATGTTGAGACGGACATTTTGTGAACTGACAGAAGTGACGCGGTTCCTTATTCAGTGACCACCCTAAACTAACTCTCTCAAATTTTGAACGACTTTTGCTCACTTTATGATGAAGTATATTTTCATTCATTCTCTGTTTTTAATTCTGAATTGCCTAGAAGACTCTTGGACGGCGTATCTGTGTGAACTCCTATGAATTGCTCTACAATTTTAGCTTTAAAGTTGTTTTGAGAACTAATTTAAGCATTAAGTTTAAAATTGATCCCTGCTTATAGTTTGCTTCTCTCTTCTTTACTGCTAGTGATAGATCTGGCCATCTGGGGATAGAAGGTATATTATAACTTTAGTCATAAAATTATAGGAAAATGAAATATTCGAACGGTGAAAACATATAAAATAAGAGAGATGACAAAACACTTCAAATACCTAAAGTAAGTAGGGATTTTTGCAAAATTGACCTATAACTTAAAGTCAAACACAAAACTAACCTCTTTTTTTTTTGAAAATTGGTTTTGCCTTATTCACTCCACAAGTTCATATAATTTACGAAAATGCCATCAATTTTTTTTTTATTTTTTCTTTTCGAAAATGACATTTTTACTCTCTCACCCTCATCATCTTCAAGTAATTACAAGATTGCCATTGTCATCAATACCACAACCACCATGAACAACCAATTTGAAGCTCTTAATGCTCCTAAAATCGATTTACCCTTCTTCTTTTTCCATTCTTGTGAACTAAACACAACATATCTCTCACTTTCTCTCCACAATGAGCTAAAAAAACTCAAGATTTTGATTCTAAAATTTTTATGGTTCATAGAGTCATAGAAGCTAACGATTATGGGTGGGTGACTTCCGTTTGTGATTCTGTGTGCTTGGAGAAGCCTTATGTATGCTAAGGAACTTATCTCACTAATTTAAGGTATGACATCGAGTTTTTTTCCAGATCTGTTCGTCAGACGACTTACTTGGGAAGTCGTCTGGCTGTAGACGACTTACCTTTCAGTCGTCTGGCTGTAGACGACTTACCTGGAAGTCGTCTGGTCAACGCAGAGGTTATTTTTGCAATTGACTTTGAAATCTGTAACCTGCGACGACTGAAAGTTAAGTCGTCTACTATTGTTTGGTTTCAAAAAAAATTCCAAAGAACCTAGACGACTTACATTTCAGTCGTCATAGGTTAGTTTTGTATTTGACTGGATAATTTCAGAAGTTTGACTTCCCTAGACGACTTACATTTCAGTCGTCTGGCAAAAATTAAAATAATAATATTTTTTTAAAATAAACGACTTACAATTAAGTAGTCATAGGTTAGTTTTGCAATTGAAAAAAAAAACTTCAAGATTTAATTATACACAGACGACTTATAATTCAGTCGTCCACCAGACGACTTAATTGTAAGTCGTCCAGGATTTTTTTCCGAGATTCTGGTCAAACCTCGTAAATCCTGGACGACTTACATTTCAGTCGTCTCGTGGACGACTGAATTATAAGTCGTCTGTATATAATTAAATCTTGAAGTTTTTTTTTTCAATTGCAAAACTAACCTATGACGACTTAACTGTAAGTCGTCTACTTTTAAAAAAATATTATTATTTTAATTTTCACTAGACGACTGAAATGTAAGTCGTCCAAAAAGTCAAACTTCTGAAATAATCCAGTCAAATGCAAAATTAACCTTTGACGACTGAAATGTAAGTCGTCTAGCTTTTTTGGAGTTTTTTTTTTAACCAAACAATAGTAGACGACTTAACTTTCAGTCGTCCAAAATAACAGATTTCAAAGTCAATTGCAAAAATAACCTCTGCGTTGACCAGACGACATATAGTTTAGTCGTCTAGACAACTTAGATTCAAATAGACGTACATATTACTTTATAACAACTATTTTATTAATTAATATATAATTATAATTTTATCTTTTCATGTATATTTTGTTTCTAACCATTCATATATATTTTAAAGGTTCAAAAAATTCAAATAGACGTACGTTATCAACTTAGGATATTGCAAAAAAAAAAAAAACTTAGGATATTGCATGTGTCTGTATATATCCTATTATACGGGTTAGGCAATGTGATTTATTCTGTTTTTAATACACTATAATTTGTGAAAATAGGTACTATATATTCATAATTTTGTTTTAGAACGAAAACCCAAATGTTCAATTGGTGATGAGTATTTTTTTTTTCCGTCAAATTGAAATTTTCATTAAACGGGCGGAGCCCAACTAACACAATACAAAGGCTAAATAAACGGGTCCAAAAAAAACGCAAATCACCAACCGGGCCCAAAGCCCACCTACGACACTCGATCAGCTCGAAGAAGCCCCGCCGCCGCGCGGATACACGCTACGGCTCAGACGTCGCCCCCCTTCGACACATCACCAGGTAGACCAACCTTCGATTAACTAGAGAGAATCGGAAACCACACAATCCACACATCGCCACCGCAAACGCCTTCCTCTCCGGTGAAAACTAAACTCGGAGAGCGTCAATCGATAGTTCGAGAGCTCAACCGAAACCGTTCAAACCCATCACCGAGATAGAAGCTTCGTGCGACCTAACACCATTAACCATGGTCGAGCTTCGATCACCCTCCTACGGGATCTCCCCCCACCCAAACAAACCAGAACCTTAAAACTAAAAGAAAAATGAGAACAAACTCTAAAAAACGAACCCTAGGGACCCAAGGCGGCGAGGCAAAGCAGCGGAACGCTTTCGCCCCCCGAGATCTAAACCGACGCCGTCAGAGCTAAGGTAGCTTCTACCATGCGGGGACAGGAACCGGCGTCGGCGGAGCTGAAAGAGCCTCCGCCTCCCGAAGACAAAACCAAAAGACCAAACGAGGAAACCTCACCACGCCTACTTCACCCCGACCGCGCCCTTGCGCCAGAGACAGATCCGCCATAGACGACCTTTTTCCAGAGCTCAAGCAAGGCGGCAAGAAGAGGAGACGAAACCGAAACTGAAACGACAGCTTTACTAATGGCTGGGGGCCCCGGTGACGGCACGCGCGCGAACGCGCCGCCCGTCGCCGGACCCTATGACAGATCTGTTTTCTCTCTCTCTTATCCGTTCTCTCACTCACAGTCAATTGGTGATGAGTATATATTGAAAACAATTTTCAAATTTAATGAAATAACATACAAAAGACCGAGAAGTTACCCAGCCCTTTTTTGTGCAACAAAGTTACCCAGCCCTAAGATTCGGTGTTTTGTTTTATACTAGATAGATACATACGTACGTCATAACACAAAAGATACAGAATTGTTTTTGACCAAAAAAAAAAAAGATACAGAATTGTTCCTTTTTTTATTGCGTTGACAAGGAAGTTTTGTCGCGTTTTGAAGTAAAAAAAAACTCATAAACTTCCATGCCGCTTATCCCACTGACCAGTCATACACGTGGCTTTCTACTTGTGGAAAATGTAACTCACGCGCTCTTACACGCATATATTTTGGCTCGGACAGGATCATTTGTTTGACCGTAAGAATTGTCGTCATTTTAGTTTTACCGTAGTTGGGAAATGTGTACTGAAAATTTACCAAAACGCAGTCGTTTCACACGTCCGAATTCCTCTAGCACGAGGTCCACGATACAAACGATTCACGCTGGCGTTATTTATCAGCTCTCTTGCTCGCTCTCTCTCTCCAATTGTAGAGAAAAATAAAAAATAAAATAAAAATGTTTATAGCGTCTCCGGTGAAAACGAACTTATACGGCGTCGGCTTAGTGAGATCTCCGGCGTTTCCCGTACTTCCACGTAGGCTACAACACCGAGTTCCTCTCTCCAGACAAGTTCGAGCTGTGATCTCGCGGGAAGAAAAGGCGGTGGATCAAGAAGATGAGAAAAGTATAAACAGATCAGTCGTATATAGTAGCTCTCCTGCGTTTCCATGGCAGAGATCTAAGTATACAGGAACAAAAACGGTTATGGCGGTCGTGAAGATCAGGAAGAAGATGAGGGAGAAGCTAACCGAGAGGCTCGGGCATCAGTTTGAGCTTTTAATGAAAGCTGTCGGTCAAGGGATGTTGGTTCAGCTTGTTAGTGAAGATATAGATCCTGGTTCGTTTTCACTTACTTCTTTTGTTTCTAAAATTATATTTGCTTTAAAAAAAAATACAAATCAGTTTATCACTATTTTGAGCTAGAGAACAAAACCAAACACATAGATTCAGTCCCAGTTTTTACCAGTTTGGTCGTTTCTGCCTTTCTTGGATTTATCCTGGACTTAGGTTTTGATTCTTGATTTCATCTTTTTTTGGTGCTAAACTCAAGATCACAGCTATTCACTCGTGTATAATTAAGATAATTACATGGTTATTAAATTTTGATAAGTGGTTGGTTGTTAGTTAAAAGGACCACAATGATCACAATTCTTATTCTCTCCCTCTTTGCTGCCATGGCCCTTCTGTCGGAACTAGTTGGTCATTGTAATGATCACTTTGCTGCAAAACTGAATCTTTCATCTTCCTCGCTAGATCTGACTTTTTTCTTTCTTACTTTTATTGTATGAATATCTTAGTTTGTGTATTTTTGTGCCAGATTGTGAATTTATCAAATCCGGTTTCTCATTTATTCTAAGACTATATAATAAGCTAGTGAGAGTATTAAATAATGTAGAAAACGATACTTGACTTTTCATTCCGTTCTACATTATTTAGATCTCTTTTTTTTTTTTAACACAACATTATTTAGATCTCTTATTATATGTTTTCAGAGTATCAGTATCCTTTAAAAACTTGTACTCATCTGCCACATGTTGTATTATAATTTGTTTAATTTATATAACATTAATAAATAATTAGATTATATTGAAAATAATAGTGTTATAGTATTGAAAATTACAATATTATTTTGGGCATTGGAAATGTCCACTTAAATGCTTATAGTTGCAGTAAAAAGGGATATCAATAGGGTTAACATTTTTACCAGCACAGGCTTCTTCTCTAACTTGGATGGTGACACAATGTTTGTTTTTTATATGTTACAGAAACTGGTTCAGGTAGGAGGAGTTTAGAAACTCCAGTGCTAGGACTCCCCAAGGCTCGGAATGATCCTAGAAACCTTGAGTTCACAGCCACCTTCACTGTACCGACTGACTTTGGTAAACCAGGTGCCATTCTTGTCACCAACCTCCTTTCCTCAGAGATTTGCTTGTCGGAGATTATCATCCGTGACGGAAGTGACACCATTCTCTTCCCTGGTAACACTTGGATCCACTCCAGGAATGAAAACCCCGAAGGCAGAATAATCTTCAGAAGTCAAGTGAGAACACTTCTTCTTATCATCAAAGTTCATTTTATTTCTTTAAACATCTTTCACCTAACTATTATTCTTGATGTTGTTTCACTAGCCATGCTTACCTTCCCAGACTCCTGCCGGGATCAAAGAACTACGAGAAAAGGACTTGAGGAGTGTCCGTGGTAACGGAAAAGGCGAAAGAAAGCCTCATGAGAGGATCTATGACTACGATGTTTACAACGATTTAGGCGATCCACGTAAAAAAGATCGAGTTAGGCCTATTCTTGGTGGACCAGAGAGGCCGTATCCAAGACGCTGCAGGTCTGGCCGGACTCTCGTTTCAAGAGGTGAGCCATCTCTCTTCTCTCTAACTCACTTTACATAGTACTAAGTAATACTAGCATATTGTCTTTGGTTCTTGACTTGCTTGGTTATATCATTCAGACCCACCGTGTGAGAGCAGAGGAAAAGACAAGGATGAGTTTTATGTTCCAAGAGACGAAGAGTTCGAGGATATCAAGAGAGACACTTTCACAGCTGGGAGATTAAAGGCTCTCTTTCACAACCTAGTCCCATCTATTGCAGCTGCATTGTCAAACTTAGACATTCCATTCACATGCTTCTCGGATATCGATAAATTATACAAATGTGACATTGTCTTGAGACCCACGGAACCAAAAGACACAGGTCTTGGGGGCTTTTTTGGTAGTTTTGTGGATGGGATTCTTAACGTTGGAGAAACACTACTAAAATACGACACACCAGCCGTTATAAAATGTAACCTTTTGTCATTCTTGAAATGGTCTCATTCAGAGTGTAACCATTCCTGAAATGTAGTTTCTGGTTTGGTTGTTCAGCGGACAGGTTTGCATGGCTGAGAGACAATGAATTTGGACGTCAGGCTCTCGCTGGTGTCAACCCTGTGAACATTGAACTTCTGAAGGTATGTTTCATTTTTCTTCATTTTTAAAATCAAGAATATTATTGTGTGAGAGTTTCTGAAATGTTAAATGCTTTATAGCACTTTTTTTTGACAAAAATCGCATAAAATGAGAAAAATCCCTAAAGTGGTATTTAATTAAAGAGTAAAATAGCTAAATTACTTCAAATCCTATAAACCCTTACTCCACCCCCTAAATACTAAACTATAAACCCCAACCACTAAACTCAAATCCAAGATGTAAAATAAAAATGGCTTTAATTAATACTATTATTTAAATTTCTTTTCTTATATGCTATTTTTAGAATAAAAATGTATCTTAATGCTATCATATGATATTTCTCTTGTGAAATTTGTTGTGTGTATTGATAGGAGCTGCCAATTCGAAGCAAGCTTGACCCGGCTGTATATGGACCACAAGAATCTGCTCTCACAGAAGAAGTGATTGCTAAAGAAGTTTTACACTATGGAATGACTTTGGAACAGGTTTTGTAATAGTGTACTATAAGAATCTTCTCATGTTGTTGATCACAAAACTAAAAGGGTTAATATATTGGTGAATCCAGGCGTTTGAAGAGCAGAGGTTGTTTCTATTGGACTACCATGACATGCTCTTACCCTTTGTAGACAAGATAAACTCCCTCAAAGAAGATCCAAGAAAAACATATGCTTCAAGAACAATCTTCTTCTATTCAAAGGCGGGTGCACTGAGGCCGTTGGCTATAGAGCTCTCCTTGCCTCCTACACCGGATAACGAGAACAAATTTGTTTATGTGCATGGACATGACGCTACCACTCACTGGATGTGGAAACTAGCCAAAGCTCATGTCTGCTCAAATGATGCTGGTGTTCATCAACTAGTGAACCACTGGTAACATAAGTTAACTTGAGCTTTGATTTTGTGGTCTCTATTGATGTATTGAAGAGACATGTCTTTTTTTTTGCAACCCTCAGGCTAAGGACTCACGCTTCCATGGAGCCATACATCATTGCTACTAATAGACAGTTGAGTACAATGCATCCGGTTTACAAGCTGCTTCACCCTCACATGCGCTACACGCTAGAGATCAATGCACGTGCACGTAAGAGCCTAATCAATGGAGGAGGAATCATCGAAAGTTGCTTCACTCCAGGAAAATACTCGATGGAACTAAGCTCTGCGGCATACAAGAGTATGTGGCGGTTTGACATGGAAGGACTTCCTGCTGATCTTGTTCGAAGGTTAATAAAAGACAAACACTCTATTAGTTTGGTCAGATGTGATGCAGAAAAAATTCCAAATATTATGATTATCTAGTTTATCACTTATTAATAGGATAATTACTTCTATTGTTTTATGGTTTTCTTGTATATAGTCATTTACGCTTAAGTCATGTATGTCTCTCTATCTAATGCGATATGACATTATTTATAGGGGAATGGCAGAGGAGGATGCTTCAGAGGAATGTGGTGTGAAGCTTGTGATCGAAGACTATCCATACGCAGCAGATGGTCTTTTGATCTGGAAAGCCATCAAGAACCTAGTTGAATCCTATGTGAAACACTTCTACTCTGATACTAAATCCATAGCCTCTGACTTTGAGCTCCAAGCTTGGTGGGATGAGATCAAGAACAAAGGTCACTACGACAAGAAAGACGAGCCTTGGTGGCCTAAACTCAACACAGCACAAGACTTGACCGAGATCCTAACCAACATGATATGGATCGCCTCAGGACAACACGCAGCCATCAACTTTGGTCAGTACCCGTTCGGAGGGTACGTCCCGAACCGACCTACGCTGTTGAGGAAACTTATACCACAAGAAAACGATCCGGAGTACGAAATGTTCATGAGAAACCCTCAGTACAGCTTCCTAAGCTCTTTACCGACACAACTCCAAGCGACTAAAGTGATGGCGGTGCAAGAGACGCTCTCGACGCATTCCGCTGACGAAGAGTACTTGATCGACCTGAAAGAGAATCAGAGACGTTGGTTTCAAGATGAGGAAGTGGTTAAGTATTTTAGCAAGTTTTCTGAGGAGCTTGAGGAGATAGAGAAGAAGATAAACAAGAGAAACAAAGATAAGAAACTGAAGAACAGAACAGGTGCTGGGATGCCTCCTTACGAGCTACTTCTACCTACTTCTCCACATGGAGTCACTGGCCGTGGTATTCCAAATAGCATTTCCATATAGTTTATGTGATTATTATGTTGTATGGGTTTTTGTTTGGTGGTAGAGTCCATATCTGTAAAATATATATGAGGATTATTATGTTTTTTCCTTCTTCGTTTATCAATGTATCATGATAGTAATGCAAGAAGTTTTATACTTGTATCGTATTGCATAAATTTATATTTTTATAATAATTTAGGACTGATAGTGATTAAAGCTAAATTCATCGGTAATTAAAAAAAGTGGAAAATGGTCGTGACTATTTTTTCCCGACAGGTATTTTCTGATAAATAAATAAAATCTGTAAATGGGTATCATTATCATAGTAAAGTATACTTTGGGACACCGAAAACCAAATTGCAAATTAAAAAACACCACAATAGTCTACAGACACCACTTCGTATGCTTCTTGTCAATGTTGTCATTGTATGCTGTCTTTGTAATCGCAGTCAATGCCGGCTGAGGAGGGGGGCAAAGGGTGCCACATCCCACATTCAATTTGGTGTTGTAATAATCAGAGTTCCTGATTTTATATATTTATATATTTTTGAATAATATAAATTTTAGAAATAGTACAAGGTTTTTGATTGAAAAGCGTTAGTGAATATATTTTATTTACAATATACATATAATTACTCATAACAAAATCAGTATAATACTATAAAACTTGAAAGGAAAAAGTACTAAAATACCTAAAAATTAAAATTTGAAGGTTTCATTTTTTTTACCTAGCACCTATGATATAATATTGAACGGCGCTGATAGCAGTAACTTTTCACAATTACTGTCCAGCTATAGTTCCAACTACCAACAAACAAGTAATAATATGACCATGTTACCTTATCGTCATTTTGTTTACATGGTGCATTGCAGAACCCATATCTAATAGCATAATCAGTTTCGTAACCAGATAAAAGTTTATTTGGAGAAAAAATGGTGTTATTAGCAGTGCGCCCTATGAGATCTTGTAGCGGCATTTAGACATTGGGCTTCGACGCTTCGTGTTCCTCATATAAATGCCCCATGGAGTATTTTGAACTGATCACACAAATAGTACTGTATCTTTTAGTTTTTTTTTGTGTGTATTCGTATGACGTATTTTATTTTTTTGAACAAGTATTCTTATGACGTATAAAAATATAATACTAGACCAGAAAAAAGGAAAATGCAATACTAGATGGGATCTGATTCTGAAGGACTGAAACCACACAAGATTTGCAGGCCCCCAACTTTATTTCATTGTAATAATGATCTTCATGGAGATAAATAAACGAATTTTGGTGGTATCTGCGAATTAGACCTCATCATTTACAATTGAATCTAAGATCTGAATCAAACCCGAATAAAAAACCTATATAC